>NC_056732.1:1453483721-1453521221 GCF_019279795.1 Protopterus annectens
CAGTCAAATCCAGTGCATTATATATCTTGAGAATGTCTGCCTTCCCATTCTATACCCCGTTCACTCATGTTACACAAATGCTTACTGAAGAGTGGAATGTATAAATAGTTCTGCATTATTAGATGGAAGCTCCCTAGTCCTGGCTAATCTGTTTAGGTATTAGGTAAATGAGAAAATGTAAGGCTGTTTGTTAAAAAGAAAAGCACTGTACTATAATAAACAGATGTGTGGGGGTAACTTGTTGTTGTTATTTTGGCAAATTACAGCATCATGATGTTCAGGTGCAGGAAGGGTCCATGAAAACATTAGCTGCAGAGCTACAGATGTACCGCCTTCCACTTCACCACTTTTAAAGGTGATTCAGGAGAAGGGCAATGTGAGTGAGTATAGCAGGGTCTCAGAGTTATGAATGGTGGGATATTACATGCTATTAAAACAAAAAGCTAAAGTTTGACTCCTTCTCTGTGGTAGAAAAGCTAAAGCCCTGACTGTGGCACCAATGACCCAGATTCAAATAAAGTGCTCAAGCCTAGCATAATACTAAGTAATGGTGCTGGACAGCTGACCTCATGGTGGAGGAAGTCAGTATATATGCACTAGGGGTGTCTCCCCTAGTAGAGAACAGGAGGTCAAACACCCGTTTCAATGCAATTGTGGGTTGTGCAGGCACATTGTGTCATTGTGGGTGTGTGTGTGTGTTTTTGTGTGAGATGCATGTAAGAACATACAAGAGGTCATTGAGTGGTGTTGCCTCACAAGGGCAAAATAAGTTTTAATACAAAGAAAAAAAAAACTTTGCTAACTAATGATGATAGCTAACCACCACTTACCTCTCATTTCCCACTAGCAGAGATGGCGTGGTTCCTATCTTGCTAAAATGAAAGAAATATATATATATATATATATATATATATATATATATATATATATATGTATATATATATATTGTGTTATGTGTATGTACCTCTAAATAGAAGCCCAGATAAAAATGGTAAATATGATTAAGAAGCTACTGAAGTAAAATAATTAACTTGAACAAAATGTTGGTATACACATCTGTTGTAGCTCTTTTAGATTTGTGTAGGGTTTACAGTGTAGACTTTCATTAGATGGCATGCCCAATAGCATAATTATTAATCAAATGCAGAAATGCATCACTGTTTCTGAAAATATAATATTAATTATAACAAAATTCACTGGAACAATAAAGGCAGTTCTAAGAAATTCATCACCTTTTGCATAACTTCTAATATGAAAAGTTAGATTCATGTTAGTACAAAGAAATCACAACCATCATGCCCCTAGCACAGGAGAAACAACACTGATCTTTCACCAGCATTGATAAATAAAATAAAATAAAAAAAAAAGAATGAGCCCTCAACAGGCCTTCCTTAAATACTTTTTTTCTATACAATTTTGCCTTTGTGTCTGCTGAACATTTGTTCTCCCTATATTCGATTTCTCCAGTGCTGAGGCAAGAACTGTCCAGAGACGCCATCTTCTAGATAGTTACAAGGGAAGGTTTAAACCTTTGCTGATAATATTGTAGGTCCTAACTCTTTCTCTGGGGAGGGAAGATGCAACCTGCATCACAGCAGGCGGTGAATGTTCATTCCTCTATATGACTCCACATTCTAGTCCACCTGCCATGAAGGCTACTGCATACATAACTTGGTGTACAAATGCTCATTCCAGTGCTGTCCATTTTACAACCACCCTTCCTTCAGGAGATTATGCACTTGCCTGCCCTGGCCTCGCCACTCCAGGATAGGTAGACCTATACTCCCCATGCCAGCTTCAACAGCTACGAACAGCTAATTGAATCCATTTTTTATACTTTTGTTAACGAGGAGAGCTCATAGGACACAGGTGTCTCTTTGGAAGCAGTTGAGAAGCATTGTACACAGCAGACACATGGGGGTAGAAGAAATCAAACCTTGACTACAGGAATGGGTGGTCATTACTAAATGCAGTCCTGGGGATTGACTACTGTGTCTATGGTATTACATTAGGATGAAATGGCTAGGCTTGAAATGACCTCCTGGTCAACAGCCTTATAAACTCCTATGATCCTACGATTCTATGAATCATCTTATCAGCAGCTCACAGCCTTTATCCTCTGCACGAACAGCCAGATTTCCTGGGTCATAGTCGTGCCTTTGGTTACTCCTTCCTAAAAACACTTACCCCACAGTTACACATTCATAGGGAAATAGTAAACATCCTTAATGGAAAAACCCCATGGATATTACATTCGGCGCACTTGAAATGGCCAAAAAATTGAGCATTCACAAGATACCCAAACCTAATTGTGTCCGTTTCAATTTGAACAGTTTTTTCTCAAATGTTCTTAACATTTCTTGCATTGGTTGTGGTTCATGTATCACTTCTACTGTTGAACATTGTGGAGTGCTACCACTTTGAAAATTAAAAGCAGTAGTTTTCCAACAAGTTATATCTCTAACAGTTCTTTCTTTACCACATATATCAGGATTACCTTGCGTTGTTACATTGGGTGGTGTGGGTTGTGTGAGGGGTAAGCCCAAACTTTCCCCTGATTGTATTAATTCCACCGCTTCTTTAGTGAGTATTTTTTGTATAAGAACCGAATGTTCTTTTAAGGTTTCACATATTTGCTGTAACATACTCCCGACATCCACCGAACCACTCTCGCTCGCCATGGAAACTAGTAACCAAAAAAATACTGCAACCTGTTGTAAAACAGCAAGATGTAGCCGATGCCAATAAGGAGATGAAAGCAAACCCAAAATTGTTGAAGTTATATTCTTGTAGCACTGGAACTAACCCAACGAAAAGCCACCACACGTTCCTTCAGCAAAAAACGTCTTTATTGACCTAGGTTTCGTCCATACGAACTTCTTCAGAATACATACTACTGTTTCAACCCAAGATTTTTTATACAATATTGTGTATTGAATAATTACTTAATTGATATCCTTGATTTTCAATAATGAATTCTTAAAAGGGAAATGACTCATTCAAGAACATTTCATATCCATTAAAAACCATTATATTTACAAACTTGAACCAACTGTATATATATATATGTACTCCAGTGAAAATATATATGTGTGTATTTTATATTAAAAACAACTATGTAAATGTACATTTAATCAACTATACCTATTTATAAAATAATAAATTAAACTTTACTTTGTACTTTACATATATTTAAACACATTTATCTTATGTAACATATTTATGTAACCCCTTTCCAATTTTGCTGTATGGCTTCTTTTAACACAACTTCTGGTAAACACTCAGGCTGCTATATGTGGAGTGTCATCGTAGTTCCAGGTTTGCTACTGCCTTCTAAGGATTTTGAGTATATTTCCAATTTTTTCTTTAAGATGATAGCCTTACTAGTGGGATACAGTATATATAACTACTCCCACTGTCACATGTATAATGCTATAGAAGTCTCTCTTTCCTGTTGGTTTTATACAGACCATCGTATTTATTAAGATCTATTTCCTAGTTGCTTTTCAAAGTCCCAGTCAGGTGTTGAAGGTCATATTTATGAGACACTGAGATAAAGCCTTGACTGTGGTCCAGGAGATGTGAGCTTCACTGGTGATAAAGGCATTAAAAGAGCCAATGAGAGAGGATGGGAGTGGGCAGTCAGTTTTGGTGTATCCATCAATGGACGCAGAGATTCCAGGCTAATGTGCTGCTGACACCCAAAGGAGGACAGACAGCAGATAATCTGTGGACATGTGCCTGGCTCTTAATGGCCTTGTACATGAGTGGTAGCTCTCAGCACAAGAATGTGGGAGGGAGCTCATGCAAGAGACAGAGAAGCAGGCTTTATTTTGGTAGGGCCTGCACATCAGCTATCAGGGGAGGGGAGAGTGACCTACAATCCCAGAACCTGCCACAGTGCCTGACTCTCACCTCTGAAGAGAGGATCAAAGGAGCTGATGAAGCAAATGGGTCAGTGGGGTAGCCCAAAAAGAGCCTAGATGGTCAAGGCAGGAGCAGAAGAACCAAAAAGACGACATTAAAAATTAGAAGATGAGGCATTCAGCAAGCGCATTTTGCTGAACTAGTTCATAACAGTTTGATTGGTATAGCTTTCAAAAGAGTATATTTTAAGTTATTTTTTGCAAATCTCATGCATCCAAGTGCAATGGTATCATATTTGTTTTTGTTTTACACAGCAGGCACCTACTACCACTATTCTTCCTATCTGTTTTTATCATTTTGCCTTTTGTGTATATGGCTGCTTCACTTATTTCACAGTATTCTTTGTCTTGTATAATTTGTTCCATTTCTTCATCACTTAATGCCTTTTTACTTTTTTCATTTTAAATTCTCCCTCTGTCATTATTATTAAATGTAAACCTTTCCCACTTGCTTTATTGTCATTATTGTGTTACTTCATTTAGTTGTAAGTTTGTTCCTGACATCTCCATTATTTACTGCACGTTTTTTTTTTGTGGGCAGTAAGGCCAGTGTTATTCACCTAGAAGTATGCTTACACAGGCTGTAGTACATTAATACAGTTCCATCTACAATAATTAAAGAACAGTCGCAGAGGAAAAGTACAGTTTTGTACCTACCATAAATGTAGATGTCCGATAGACATGCAACTGCAGTCATAACATGTGGGTTGTCCTGCCTCAGGCAGCCCTCGGTCAGCCGGATTCCAAAGTCTGGGTCCGACGTCGGCTGATGTCGCATTTCTCTCCGTCAGAGCGGCTGGAGTACATAAGCATCAGCCGACGCCATTTTCTTCAGTGTTTCTTGCCCCAGATGCCAGGTGCTCTCCAAGGAAGGCTGTAATCAAATTGGAAGACAAAAACAGGATTCCAAACAAATAAATGAGCAATAAAACAAATACACCATAACAGATATCCCCAGCTAAGAATAACAGGGATAGGAGTGGACCCTAGGCATAGAGGGGTATGGAGGGAGGGAAAATCCGACTGCAGTTGCATGTCTATCGGACATCTACATTTATGGTAGGTACAAAACTGTACTATGTCCTTCAAGAATGCAACTGCAGTCATAACATGTGGGTAGAATACCATAGCTTAGCTGGGGGAGGAGGTATGCTCTAGGAAAGAGATGGTGTGGCAATCAAACCCTGCAGGACTGCCGAAGCAAAGCCTGCTCTGGATCTGGAATATATAGAGGGAGATTGTAGTGTTTGGAGAATGTATGCACGGAGCTCCATGTAGCAGCTTCTAGAATGTCCTTGGTAGGCACCCCTCTTAAGAATGCTGTAGAGGTGGCTGTAGCTCTGGTGGAATGTGGTCTGACATTGGCTGGAACAGTCTTTCCATGAAAGGAATAACAGAATCGGATGCAATGTCCAATCCATTTAGAAATAGTCTGTTTTGAAATTGCTTTTCCTTCGACTGCAGGGGCGTAAGCTACAAAAAGTTGTTCAGACTTCCTACTAGCCTTGGTTCTGTCCAGGTAGAATCGAAGTTGTCTGTGAATGTCCAAGGTATGCAAAAGTCTTTCCCCCTTATTCTCAGGATTGGGGAAGAAAGCAGGCAGA
This sequence comes from Protopterus annectens, assembly GCF_019279795.1. Classification (NCBI taxonomy): domain Eukaryota; kingdom Metazoa; phylum Chordata; order Ceratodontiformes; family Protopteridae; genus Protopterus; species Protopterus annectens. Next base: position 1,453,489,252 of record NC_056732.1, read on the forward strand.
TGAATGGCTTGATTTAGAGAAACCCTAGATACCACCTTTGGCATAAAAGTAGGGTTGGTCCTTAATGAAACCCTGTCTCTGTGGAAAATAATAAAAGGTTGGTATTGCCATTAGGGCCTGTAGCTCCGAAACCCTTCTTGCTGAGGTAATTGCCAACAGGAAAGCTGTCTTCCATGAGAGAAATTGCAAGTCAACTGAAGCTGCTGGCTCAAAAGGAGGTAGAGTCAGTTTTTCTAAGACAAAATTGAGGTCCCAGGCTGGCACTGGGGCCTTTCTTGGTGGCTTAATGTTCTTGATTCCCCTGAGGAATTGTCTTAGTAAGGGGTGAGAGAAAACAGGAGGATCAGTGTTGTATCTAGCTGAAATAGCAGATGCATGTATCTTTATGGAAGAATATGAGAGGCCGTTCTTTAACATATCTGCCAAATATTCCAAGATGAGTGGGATGTTCAACAATGATGCATCATGTCCCTTGCTGGTATTCCAATTGCTGAATCTTTTCCACTTTGCTAAGTAAACCTTTCTGGTGGAAGGTCTTCGAGCCTCTGTTAGTATCCGCTGAACTTCCTTGGAGAGAGATAAGCTGAAGTTATTTATGGGATCTCCCAGGCTGTTAGCTGCAGTGTCTGAAGATTTGGATGCAGTGTTTCGAAACTGTGTTGAGTCAAAAGTAGAGGCCACTGAGGGAGGGCCCGCCTCCTGGTGTGACATATGCTCCGTAGTAGTGGGTACCAGTGTTGTCCTGGCCAATCCGGAGCTATTATGATTCCCTTGGGCTTCTCTGCTTTGATCTTTAGTAATACTGAGGTCATCAGTGGCAGAGGTGGGAATGCATAGATTGCTAGGGAGTTCCAGTTGAATGAGAGGGCATCTATTTTCCAAGCTTTTGGATGGTATGTCCTTGTGCAAAATTTTGGTAGAAGATGGTTGAGGTGCGAGGCAAATAGGTCCACTTCTGGCTTGCCCCATGTCGAAGTGAGTTGTCTGAAGGCCTTCGGATGTAACCTCCACTCGTGTGGATCTGTGAGATTCCTGCTTAGGCTGTCTGCCAACACATTGTCTTTTCCTGGAACAAACTGGGATTGTAACTGGATGTTTAGGCTCAGTGATTTCTCCCAAAGCTGCATTGTCAGTCTGCAAAGGGGATAAGAGTGGGTGCCCCCCTGCTTGTTTATGTACCACATTACAGTGGTGTTGTCTGTCCGTATCATTAAATGGCCTTGCTGGAATTGGATTTGAAAAGCCTCAATGGCATGCATTACTGCCAGCATTTCCTTTTGGTTTATATGCAGATGTGTTTCCTTTGGAGACCATTGTCCTTGTATACACCTGCCTTCCATGTGTGCCCCCCATCCAAGGTCTGAGGCGTCTGTAGCCATGGTCTGTGTTATCTGTGGTTTTTTGAATGACATACCTGTGTTTTCCCGGCTCACCGAGGCCCACCATAGGAATTCCTTTTGTAGGCATGGAATGAGTGGTATGATTGTCTCCAAGTTGTTGCTGTGTTGAGACCAAATGCTTTTTAGGTACCATTGAAGCTTTCTCATGTGTAATTTTGCTAATGGAACCAGTAGAATGCAGAATGCCATGTAACCCAGGGCCTGTAGGAATCTCCTTGCAGTCATCTGGGTGAGTTTTGCTAAACCTTTGAAGTAATGAGTTAACTTCTCTTGCTTGTCTTCTGTCAGGTAAGCCATCTGAGAGGCTGTGTCTAGTTTGGCTCCTAAGAAGATTATTTGCTGGGATGGCTGCAGTCTTGAATTTTGGAAGTTGACTGTGTATCCCAGAGCTTGAAGTAATCGTATGACATAATCCAGGTTTTTTTGTCAACATCAATTTGGCGTCCGCTTGTATGAGGCAGTCGTCCAGGTATGGGTAAATTTGTATTCCCTGGAGCCTGCAATGAGCAATCACTGAAGCCAGGCATTTTGTAAATACTCTGGGCGCAGTAGATAAGCCAAATGGCAATGCTGAGAATTGATAATGCTCTGGCCCTGCAAGAAATCTGAGGTATCTTCTGCAGCTGTGTCTGATAGGGACATGCAGGTATGCCTCCTTGAGGTCCAGAGTAATCAGCCACGACTCCTTGCCCAGCATGGGAAGGAGTTGCTGTAGAGTCAGCATTTTGAACTTTGGCACTATGAGAAAGGTGTTTAATGTGGACAAGTCCAGTATTGGTCTCCATTGAGATTCTTTTCTTGGAACAAGGAACAGTCTTGAGTAAAACCCCTGGTCTTGTTCTTGTTGTGGAACTCTTTCTATTGCTTTCATTCGAGTCAGCAGAGTGATTTGCTTGATAGCCTCTGCCCTCTGATTTTGTGGTAGGTTTGGCATGCCTTGTTTTCTTGGTAAGGTATGAAAATGAAACCTGTACCCTCGGTCTATAATGTCCAAAATCCATTTGTCCTTTGTCAGTCTGTGCCAGTTTTCTGCAAACAGAGATAATTTCCCGCCCAAGGGAGCTTCTAGTTGTTCCCTGGTAGGCGGTAGTAGAGGAAAGTCATTGAGTTTGTGGTTGTAGGGCAGGTGAAACCCCTGCATCACTTCTTTGGTTTCCTGGCTGCCATTGTCGTCCCCTGTAAGGGCCTCTGTATTGGCCTCTTCCTCGGCCACATCTGTTCTTACCCCTTTGAAACTTTTCTGGATTAGGAAAGGACCAGTTTTTTGAAAGCCAATTCCTACTGAACCTGGGGGGTTGAAGCTGGAGGAAATCTTTCACAGTTTGAACTGATTTTGCTTTTTCTTCGATGGTCTTTAACACATCCTTAGCATTTGCACCAAAAAGCTTGTTCTTCTCCAAAGGTGCATCCAGAAGCTTTGCTTTTACATGATCTGGTAGAGGTTGATCTTTTAACCAAGCATGTCTACGAATCACTGCCCCTGTCATAGCTGCCCTACATGAAGCTTCCAGTGCATCATATCCACACTGCAGGAAGTGATTGCTTACTTGCTGAGTGATATGTACAGCTTCCTGCAAAGTCTTCCTGTCTAAAGGATCAGGAGAAGCTAACGTTTTTTGTAAATCTTCTAAGAGATAATCCTGATATTGTAACATGTGAAAAAGGCAATTTAAAGCTCTCAGATAAGGTAGTGGATGTGTAAACCTTTTTGCCCCATCTCTCTAATGACCTCGCTTCCCTGTTGGAGGGCAAAGGATTTTTTGAGGTGGAGGCTGAAACTCCTTTAGGCCCCTGTGAAATAGTTTCCAAATCAGCAGTATGGGCCCTGAATAAATGGGAATGAGTTTCTGGGACCCTGTAATACCTGTCTGGCTTGGCTGGAGCAAGAGGAAGAGAATCAGGGGTAGCACTAGAGTCAGAATACAAATCATCCAGAACATCAAGTACAGGAAGAATAGCTAAGGGCCTGTGCTGAGGCTTCTTAAGGAAAGTCCTAAGGCGTTTCCTAGAATCAGAATATTCCTGTCCTTGCCACTTGAAATGTTCCCTCATGGTGTGCAGAACTTCCCCAAAAGAAATATCCTCAGGAGGGGAGGCCGAAGGGATGGAATCTTCTGCATCCGAGTCCTCATAGGTCTGGAAGAGCTCTTCCTGGCTATCAGAGTGGACAGAGCCCTCAGAGTCTTCATCTGAAGGAGTAGGGTCAGAGGGTTCAACCAGGGGGAGGCTGGGATGCTCTCTCAGGATGGGCCTGTGAACCTCTGATCATGGAAATTAAATCAGCAGCCATGGACATAATTTGTGTCTCCGGAGTCGGCTGAGGTAAGGATTTAGAAGTAATATGCTTTGTTTTGCTGGCTGCCTTAGCCCTAGTGTAGGCCTCAATAGACATGGCCATAGGAGGCCTGGCAGCTCCACGTGCAGGAGTGACCTTGTCTACAGCAATGGTCTCTGGCATTTCCTCGGTTTTGGTATCCGGAGGAGGAAAATCTATAACTGGCGTCGGAGTAATGTCTGGAATCGGAGTCGTCGGTAATGCGGTGTCTTCGGTTCTGAGCGGTGGAGAGACCGTCTCAGAGGGAACCGGAGCACTCGCGCTAGGTTTTGGCGTGGAGTCGGTGGAAGACGCGGGCCGAGGATGTCGGTCCCGGTCTTTTCGCTTTTTGGGAGTTTGCGATGTCGGAAGATCCGACGGCATGGTGTAAGCAAATTTATCACCGAAAAAATCTTCAGCGAACTCCGCCCGGCGCCTGAGAGTGCGCTTGTTGAAGCGAGCACAGGCTACACAGGCCGAGACGTCGTGGTCTGGGCCCAGGCAAGGGAGGCAGTAAGAGTGGAAATCCTTATGAGGTATTTGTTTACCACAAAAAAGACAATTGTTAACTTTTTCAGTAATTTCTGACATCGGCTGAGGCAAGAAAAGGTCCCCAACGCGGTACTTAGCTTTTTTGATGACTTCGGTATCGTAGAATACAGGAGCTGACCGACCGGCAGTTGCGAACTGCTTCTGCTTCGGGCACCGCGCGGCAAGAAAGACTGAAGAAAATGGCGTCGGCTGATGCTTATGTACTCTAGCCGCTCTGACGTCGGAGAGAAATGCGACATCAGCCGACGTCGGACCCAGACTTTGGAATCCGGCCGACCGAGGGCTGCCTGAGGCAGGACAACCCACATGTTATGACTGCAGTTGCATTCTTGAAGGACATCAAACTGTTTCTTTATATTGTAGAATAAAGGATAAAAAAAACTGAGAAACCCCCGTAAGAAAAGGACAGAATCTAGCAGTTAAATGGATGGAGATATAGCAGTGAAAGTAGTGGTACATAGAATGGTGAGACTGGCTCTCTACAGGGATGGAAATAAAGTGGTTTATAAATTGATGATAGCAAAGCTGATTTCTGTGCTGTGCTGTGCAGGAAGTGGGTAGTCATACATTTTGTAAAACCACTTTGGAAGAATTACAGCTAATTACAGCTGAGTGTAGCTGAGTGTAGCACAAGAGATGCTTTTACTGTCATGGTACAGCAAGGTTCATCTACGCAGGCACTTATTCTTGACTGCTGTGCATTTTGTACAGAGTAGCTTGTGACATTAAGAAAAAGTTCCAGTTCAGCAATTTTGTCTGAAAAACAAATTATACTAAACTGGAATTCAGACAGGAATTTTTTTTTTCTTTTTTACAGCTAATTCATATGATAGGCGTTAGTAAACTGATATAATGTAAAAGCAAAGAGTATTTTGTACATCACATGAACAGAAGCTCAAAGTACGTATAAGAAGATATTAAGAAACAAGTTTTTATTTGTACAACCTTATTCCAGTACTGTTCATGTTGAACAACAGGCTCGTTCCAAGTTGAACTTTCCCAGTAAACATATCTTAAATAAATAAACTAGAATAGTTGGTTTGTGTGTGTGTGGATATATATATATATATATATATATATATATATATATATATATATATATATATATATATATGTGTGTGTGTGTATAAGGAAAATGGAAGTAAATGGAATTAGCTATAATCTAACATCTATGTCCTTCTTGTATCCACCCCAAAACCTGGGCAGCGCAATTAAAATTATTATGTAGCCTGCATTCTTCTCTCCATCATTCTGTGAGTTTCTTTCTGGAGTTGTGCAGTTATATGCATCTCTGTGCTTGTTCCTGTAGCCTTACTTGGATAGCTCTGTGACCCATCCATCTGACCTGATACTTCTTTACATCCCAGACTTTAACCATATAACATGGGGTTAAGTCTCAAAGATAAATATAAATCCAATACTGTTCCAGACATATTATAAGGTACATGTCAAACTATAGATTAATGTGTAATATATGAATATCTAACAGTGGTAACGGAGTAAATGAATCCTTTACCTTAACTACTATAGAGAGAATTGTCACGCAATAGGCAGACTTTGGTTTGTCTGCATTGCATGAACTCACGACACACATGCGCGCATGCACACATACGCACACACATGATCAGCTCTAGCTTTTTGTCAGGGTGGTACCTCTTGATAACCTCATGGTCAAAGAGGTGGTCAAACCGAAGCCAAAGGTGATGCCTTGCTGGGTAGTGCTTCACTGTGGGGAGGACAGCAGGTGGTGTCATCTCTGTAATGATCAGCATATTCACCTGCAGGGCACACAAGTGGTGATATCTCCTGAACCATTAGCATTATTTACCTGTAGGACACACAGGTGGTAGTGTCATCTCCTAAACCATCAGCATTATTTCCCCATCAGGGTGTACAGCATATGATGTCACCTTTTGGACTATCAATACATTCACCTGGTGGGCACACAGCACATGATCCCATCTCCTGAACCATCAATATTTACCTGCAGGGCACTCTGCAAATTATTTGACTTCCTGAACCATCAGCATATTCGTGTGTGGGGTACTCTGTAAATGATGTCACCTTCTGAACCATCAGCATATTCACCTACAGGGCACTCCGCAAATGACATCACCTTCTGAACCATAATGCATATTCACTTGCAGGGCACACAGCAAATGGTTTCACCCCCTGGGCCATCAGCATAATCTCCTACAAGACACACAGCACGCGGTGTCACCTACTGAACAATCAGTATTATTCACCAGATAATGTCACCTCCTGAACCACTAGAATATTCACCTACAGGACACTGAGCAAATTGTGTCATATTCAGCATGTTCACTTGCAGGACACACAGAAAATGATGCTAACTTCTGAACCATCAGCATATTTATGTGCAGGGCACAAAGCAGATGATTTAGCCTTCGGAACCATGAGCATGGTCATTTGCATGGTGGTGGCTGCTATGAATGTAAGCATTATTGTTTTTATTTTGCAAGGTAGGCATGCTTAGAGAGTAAGCTGCATTCCAACACACACATTTTGAGTGGTCTGCCATTTCTACTTTCCCTTTATAAGATACTGTCAACCCTGAGACAGTTTTTAGAATTGAGTGACTCCCTGCAGGTTGCTGCTGCTTGATCACATATTTCTTATGTTCCTTATGCTACCTGAAGCGAGTGTTTTGGAACTGCCAGTGCTCCGCAATATCTGCAGCATTCATACAGAACTCTAACCACACCTTTTTGTTTAGAAATCAGGAGAGAAAAGTTGTTCTTTAATATTGAATTGCCAGTCAAATCCAGTGCATTATATATCTTGAGAATGTCTGCCTTCCCATTCTATACCCCATTCACTCATATTACACAAATGCTTACTGAAGAGTGGAATGTATAAATAGTTCTGCATTATTAGATGGAAGCTCCCTAGTCCTGGCTAATCTGTTTAGGTATTAGGTAAATGAGAAAATGTAAGGCTGTTTGTTAAAAAGAAAAGCACTGTACTATAATAAACAGATGTGTGGGGGTAACTTGTTATTTTTGGCAAATTACAGCATCATGATGTTCAAGTGCAGGAAGGGTCCATGAAAACATTAGCTGCAGAGCTACAGATGTACCGCTTCCACTTCACCACTTTTAAAGGTGATTCAGGAGAAGGGCAATGTGAGCGAGTATAGCAGGGTCTCAGAGTTATGAATGGCGGGATATTACATGCTATTAAAACAAAAAGCTAAAGTTTGACTCCTTCTCTGTGGTAGAGAAGCTAAAGCCCTGACTGTGGCACCAATGACCCAGATTCAAATAAAGTGCTCAAGCCTAGCATAATACTAAGTAATGGTGCTGGACAGCTGACCTCATGGTGGAGGAAGTCAGTATATATGCACTAGTGGTGTCTCCCCTAGTAGAGAACAGGAGATCAAACACCCATTTAAATGCAATTGTGGGTTGTGCAGGCACATTGTGTCATTGTGGGTGTGCGTGTGTGTTTTTGTGTGAGATGCATGTAAGAACATATAAGAGGTCATTGAGTGGTGTTGCCTCACAAGGGCAAAATAAGTTTTAATACAAAGAAAAAAAAAACTTTGCTAACTAATGATGATAGCTAACCACCACCTACCTCTCATTTCCCACTAGCAGAGATGGTGTGGTTCCTATCTTGCTAAAATGAAAGAAATTATATATATATATATATATATATATATATATATATATATATATATATATATATATATATATATATTGTGTTTTGTGTATGTACCTCTAAATAGAAGCCCAGATAAAAATGGTAAATATGATTAAGAAGCTACTGAAGCAAAATAATTAACTTGAACAAAATGTTGGTATACACATCTGTTGTAGCTCTTTTACATTTGTGTAGGGTTTACAGTGTAGACTTTCATTAGATGGCATGCCCAATAGCATAATTATTAATCAAATGCAGAAATGCATCACTGCTTCTGAAATTATAATATTAATTATAACAAAATTCACTGGAACAATAAAGGCAGTTCTAAGAAATTCATCACCTTTTGCATAACTTCTAATATGAAAAGTTAGATTCATGTTAGTACAAAGAAATCACAACCATCATGCCCCTAGCACAGGAGAAACAACACTGATCTTTCACCAGCATTGATAAATAAAATAAAAAAAAAAGAATGAGCCCTCAACAGGCCTTCCTTAAATACTTTTTTTCTATACAATTTTGCCTTTGTGCCTGCTGACTATTTGTTCGCCCTATATTCGATTTCTCCAGTGCTGAGGCAAGAACTGTCCAGAGACGCCATCTTCTAGATAGTTACAGGGGAAGGTTTAAACCTTTGCTGTTAATATTGTAGGTCCTAACTCTTTCTCTGGGGAGGGAAGATGCAACATGCATCACAGCAGGCAGTGAATGTTCATTCCTCTATATGACTGCACATTCTAGTCCACCTGCCATGAAGGCTACTGCATACATAACTTGGTGTGCAAATGCTCATTCCAGTGCTGTCCATTTTACAACCACCCTTCCTTCAGGAGATTATGCACTTGCCTGCCCTGGCCTCGCCACTCCAGGATAGGTAGACCTATACTCCCCATGCCAGCTTCAACAGCTACGAACAACTAATTGAATCCATTTTTTATACTTTTGTTAACGAGGAGAGCTCATAGGACACAGGTGTCTCTTTGGAAGCAGTTGAGAAGCATTGTACACAGCAGACACATGGGGGTAGAAGAAATCAAACCTTGACTACAAGAATGGGTGGTCATTACTAAATGCAGTCCTGGGGATTGACTACCGTGTCTATGGTATTACATTGGGATGAAATGGCTAGGCTTGAAATGACCTCCTGGTCAACAGCCTTATAAACTCCTATGATCCTACGATTCTATGAATCATCTTATCAGCAGCTCACAGCCTTTTTCCTCTGCACGAACAGCCAGATTTCCTGGGTCATAGTTGTGCCTTTGGTTACTCCTTCCTAAAAACACTTACCCCACAGTTACACATTCATAGGGAAATAGTAAACATCCTTAATGGACTAATATAATCCCATAATCCAGTTGCAGTATTTCACAATAAGTCAAACAGTTGCTGCACTTCAAAGCATACACATCACACGGCAAACATTAACACAGAACAACATTTTTCTTTACAAACACACAAGCACAGGCACATTGATGCATTCACAAGATACCCAAACCTGCCTCAACAAGATTTAAGAAAAAACAAATTCATTAACGGAACAAAAATCACTGCAAGTACAGCATACTTTATTGATTCACGTACCTAATGTTAGGTTTTCTTTTACCAACTCCAGTATCAATGGACCAGGTTAACCAACAGTATCCTAAGTTGTGCACCATAGTTTCAGCACATGCCATTTTGTGACCTTCTGTGAGTAGAATAAAATACAAAAGCATTTTCACCTAAATACTACTAAAAATATATTCTAATATAAATAATGGCAAATGCCTCCAATAAAGTAATTAATAGACCCCTGGCGCTTTGCAACAAGGCATCCAAGGACGATAGAAATTAAGTAAAATACAATAATATTAAACAATATTAAAAAAAAAAAAAAAACAACAAACAAAACAATAATAAATCCGACCAATAAAAACACTAGTTAATTAACTATACCACTTGGCAAAAAACACTTATACTCCTGGTTCAGCTCCCTCAGGAATCAACTTATTTATTTAAAAACAAGTACATTTTCCTTATGCTGCAAACCTATTTTAAACTCTTGGCAGATTTAAAAGTCACTTGCACATGTTCTAAATAAGACACCTTTGTGCTATTAATTTGGCAGTTGTGATACTGCTTGAAGAGTATTGCTAAATGACTAAAGTTGGACTCATTTTTTAATATTTCTGCTGTGTAAAGGTTCTCTTTGCTTATTGAATGTAAAACAACTCATAAGAACCTTAATTACGATAAATTAGTCCCTTGGTATTGCAATTATAAGTAACAACCACTGTAAACTTAACAACACTGATTTTCTTAATAATGAGCAACCAGAAAAGAACAACTAGAACATCATCTGCAAGGAACCGTGCTCTTGCTGGGTGTAGTAGGAATAGAGTTATTTAAACATGTGGTTAAAACAGCTATGAACTAGCATCTTCCCTCAAACGTCTGCCATTATAAAAGGACAAAAGAGGGCTACAGTGCAACAATGTGCAGATTGCAGAAGTAAGATATTCCAGCATTTTAACACTCTGATCTATGCTTTCAGATAGTACCTTGTAATTGTGATACTTAATAAACCTGATATGTTTTAGTTGTTACACTCTCATTGTGATTCACCTGATGGGAAAAACTTCATACACCTCCAAGAATTAAGCTGTTTTGTAATTTCTGTTTGTGAACTGTGCTACAAGCTATCCAATAAGCATTCATGGCATCACTGATTTTATAACCTGTTGTAACAAACATACAAATGAGAGTCTTGCTGTAGCTCTCCGTGCATGGTGTAAATTATAACAATTCATTGTAACTACAGTTTAAAAGTAACATTTTTTTTTTTTGCATAAGGAAGGAAGGTCAGGGATAGGACAGAGAGACAGAGCCTGATTGGCTCCCGTATTTCAGAAGCCACAGCTACCTGACTGTGGACTGTATTTTTTTCTCTTTTGTTGAACAGCTAGTGAGGGGACGTGTATCTGGCCACCTGGTTGGTGTGCTAATAGAAGAAGGAGCTTCTTTTTTTTTTAAATATGTAAATGTGAGACAGGATGGTCGAGTGCAGGGTGCAAAGATGGGACCTGATTGGATCTTGCATTTTAGTATCCCAGGGACTAGATTGTAGACTTTTTTCTTTGCTTTTCACTTGAAGAGCTGAGGGGGTGAGGGCACGAGTTTGTTGGACCGGCACAGGATGCTGGTTGAGCTAGCTACGCCTCTGAGTCCTTTAGCAATACATTTTCTACAATATCACAATAATCAGCTGATGACGTAAAGGTGTCTATTGTAGAACAAATGCAAGTGGCTTTTAGAGCTGGCAAGAGAGTAAATCAAGTTTTGAAATAAGGAAAGTTTGTATATTCTTGAACGTAATACTTTGGTTCCTGGAGATCTGAACGTGCAACTAGAAGGTGTTTCTTTATGGTTAATTAGTTTAATTGTTAATTTTTGTTGTTATTGACTGAATTCTAATTGTTTCTTTGGTTGGTGTTTAAATATTGTTTAATGTTTTATAATGTATATTTATTTCTTTTTGTTTTAGTTAATTTATGTTCTACCTGGAAGGCTTGTTGCCAGTGTACCAATGGAATAAAATGATTTTAGTGGAGAACTTTATTTATATTTTTTGCATAAAACTAAATTCCTTTGAATAATTAATAATTCCCCATGACTGCAAAGTTTCTCTTCTGGGTGGTTTACCTACCTCATTCACAATACATCTTCTTGGTAATGTAAATAAAGCATTCATTTTCTGTAGCCAACATCCAGTGGCAAGGCAGAATGTGTGCAATGCACCTTGCTCCAAAATGCTTAGATTATTCAGTGCAGATTATATATATCTCATCTGGTGCAGAGCAGAACAACCCAGACCTACGTGAATATCTGCACACCTTGGAAATTTGTGTCATTGACTAACATGGTGCATGCTGGAATTAAAAAAGTGCGACTTTGCAATCATAGCTGGAGGCCACTCGTGTATCTGCTCTAACTGAGTGGTCTATGAATCACTCTGGCTGCATGATTTCTTTAGCTTAGGCATCATTTACCAGAGGCACACCCTAAGAGTGCCCTATTTGCAGTAGTCTGTATACATTCCAGCACAGTTACAGCTTTGTTTATCTTTTCTAAATCATTAAAGCCTTGAGGACAGTGCAGGTTGAGCAGTATGGTCTGGACCAGTCCACAAGGCATTGCTGAATCCTGCTGCATATCTTTCTTTAAAGGACCAGTAAAAGATGAATGAATTTATTTCATGTAATAAACTATTTTCACTGTGTTGTACCTTGAGCAGGAATGTGTTTATCTAGCTGTGCTATTTTAGTCAAAAATGAAAATAAAATTCCCTAACAGATCAGAGACTCCACACTCTCAGAGAAAGCTTGAGTAATTTATCATTTTCTAAGCTTATTTCACTGAAGCCGATAAGGGAAGAATTACCCCAGATTCTTTTAAAAGAAGCATAATTAATTCACTACAGGCCACAAAGGTCAAGGAACTGCCATGCTTACATAATGTTACAAAGCATATTTAGACTTCTTACTAAATAATCTGCCTTCTTCTTTGTAGAATGTAGGTGGCAAAGTAATAAATTCCAGAGCCAAATTAATGAAAAAACAGATATAGCCTCCACTTTACAAGACTTTAAACTTGGTTGTTTTCCACATTCTTTGTAATGCAAATTTCAGTTTTGTAACTACAAAATTGTTCTTTATATTTCCGAGTTGTTTGGTCAAAAGGAGCATCTGCTTATTCTGCTAGGGGTCAGACAGTATTTTGAATCAATGTTTGTAGACGGAAGAATGTCACTAAATTAGCAAAATGGCCTTCAAGATACTGTCTGCTTCTAGCATAGCTTTCTATTATTTATGCTGTAAAAGGAATCACTGTCCTTTGAAGAATGTAGTGTATTCATCACTTTCACTTTCCCTTGGGACTAACTGGAAGTGATTATCCACAAGGTCATGTGCCTTTAACAGTGTTAGGAAGGCTTAGCAAAATTGTTGCTTGATTTTGAGTGTATGTTTATAAATTATGAAATAAATGATCAGTTCCTGTGCAAATGCTGCAATTTCAAGCAGGAATATTAAATGCATTCGGCATATTGGTAACCTTTCTCAGAGGAGTATTAATTGTGTGTGTGTGTGTGTGTGTGTGTGTGTGTGTGACATACCTCTCAACTGTACAGATTTTGCAGATTGTCCAGATTTTTGCCTCATATTTTTGGTCTGTTTTACATAAAATTGTGCTTTTCTGGCAAATTAGTGGTAAATCATTAAAGACTGAAGTTAGAAAATAATGACAGACATTTGAGTTTCAGACTTTACACCCTTCAGCAAATCCATGCTAATGCAAAACCTGTTATTCTATCAACTTTTTTAAATATTACTCTTGCAAAGTTAGAAAGTCCCTATTTTTGGGCTTTTGTTTTACTTTTATTTATGGCTTTGTCCGGATTTCTTGCTCTAAGAGGTTGAGAGGTATGGCCCAATGTGTATATTATGCATGGAATGGATCCTGATTCTTCTACTGAGATTTAATAATGTTAACACTTCACTAAACATATGCTTTAGAAAACAAAATTGCAACTTACTATTTTAGTAGAATCCTACCTCCTTTTTCCTGTAGTCAGTTGCTTCCTCCAGCTGCAACTACCCCGTCCTTTCCATTATGCTGTTCTGTTCATCTTATCCTACCCCACTGTTTGGTCAGATCCAACTTTTTGATTTTTATTTGATAACTGGCTAAGTGAACTGTCTAAAGACTTTTGTCCTATGGCTCAGACCAAAAACAAAGGCACTATAATGATTTATACAGTGTTACTAGACACATGGAAGGTATACAAGACAGCACTGGAAAGTAAGATGGTTACATATTGATAAGAAATATGTCAGTCAACAAAATCGTTTTAGGATGTGAAAAAAATAACATGGCTTGAAGGTATTAAACAGCCTAAATTTTAAATTGAGGAAGAAAGTTATTCTACAGTCTTAATTAGACAATTTGTTCATTTACCCTCTGCTTTGTTACAGATATTATAAATTTAGCTTGTACCAAAGAACTGGGTACATTCAGCTTCATTAGCTAGAATATAAAAGAACTTTCTATGAAGTGGGAATGATTTCTGATTTTGTGTAGATTAGCTATGAAGGGATTGAACTACAGGGACTGTGCAGATTACCTGGGAGGAAGCTCTAAAGATGGAGCTCAAGTCTTCAGAAAGCAAATGCATCAGGCTTTAGAGCATAATTTAGGATAGAGACGAGTATTTTATCACTCCTGGATATCAGAGAATAGGAAGATATGCAAATCTGTAGAAGGCTGTGTAGTGGAAAAGTGTGTAGTAGCCTAAGAGAAAATAGGAGTCACTTGTTTCTTTGTAAGATAAGACAGTGATAAAAAAGAAGGAAAGACTAAACCCTTATTTTGTAGGTGGCTTTGGTTATATCTCCTTGGGCATTGCCTATTTTAAACAGAATCATATCTTGTAGTATAACTGCTCTGACTTCATGAGTATGGAATCTAGAGATTTTCTGAATAGATTTATTTTTTATCTATGCTTTTTGCCTTCATGTCTGCCAACAGTTAACCCTTCCCCATTTAGATTAGAGTCTGTTCATTTCTTTGTAATGGGGATCACACTCAGATCTACTAGGGTGAGAACCATCCTGGACTGGCCATCATTTAGGCAGCTGTGAGAATTTCTTAAGTCCTTGCTAGCATCCTGTAATTAAAGCAATGGTACTTAACCTCCTGCCTGGAGAGACATGCAATCTACATCACTGTAGCAGTCCACAACACCTTCCATGCTCCTGCTCACTTGCCTACCAAAGTCTACCACCTGGTGGTGGCTTGACAGACCTCATACACAGCCCTAATTTGCAGGTCACATCCCCTTCCTGTGAATGGCTGTGCAACTTTACATGTTTACCTCCCCTTCCTCCCAGGACTGGCAGACCCATGCTCCCTGCCAGCTCTATCAAGTGACAAAGAACTGATCAAGCTGGGGTGATCTAGACTGTAGTCAAGGCTTTATCCCTCTATGCTACCAGGAGGCCAATTGTCTGAACAGATTTCAATATTAAGCATTTGTCAGAATTATGACATTAGTCAGCATGTACCATTTCTTTAAAAAATTTCTGGTAATACTGCTGCATTTCCTTTGTGATTGCTCACACTTTCAGTTACTTTGTGTGCTTCTTTGAAAGCTTTCTGAATTACTGCTATTCCACTATTCTGTTGACCACTTTTATAAATTTAGTCACTCTTTCTTTTTACACCTTCTCTGCCCTGTATAGCCCCTTTCTGTTGTGAAACATTCTGCTTGCTTAACTCTGAAACTAAGCTCCTCTGCTGTAGTCTCCTTACCTCAGACGTCTTCTCTCCTTCACTGATACACTTTTCTCCTCCTCTTCCCGCCCTTGAACGGATCTGTGACCATTCTCTCTGCCTCTGGAATCTCCTCATCTCCGATTGTCTCTGGAAAATCTTTCATATAGATGCTCTAACCCGCTCCGTTCGCCCTTCGGGCTCACTCCACTCCCCTACCCCCAATTCCCACCAATCCCGCAGTGGTCCTAGCTATATACTATCGCCACACCCCCTCCCATTATCACCCTACCACATACTACTTCTACCTAACAACCACACCCCCTACCTCAACAATTTTTTAATTAAGCTATTTTACCTTTTAGGTCCACTCCCTAACCTTTCAACAACTTACCCTGTATTGCTATATTTTATAGCTTCACTCTTACAACCACCTTTTATTTAGTTTTATGGTTCACTTCTTCCCTCAAGCTACTTCATCTCACACAACACTTTCTCCTTCTCCCACCTTTATTCTTACACACCTCACTCCTTCCCTCAACATACTCTTAACTCCTTTGCTACACATCCTAATGGACCCAACATACAAATCTATATTCTCAAACCTACTACTCTTAACTACAACTCTTGCTTCTCTTACAATTCCATACACACTAACCTTCTTTGAACATTCTTCTCTTCCTGAGCAGCACACCACCCCTACCAACAAACTCTACCTGTTTCTCACAAACTCCCTCAAACGTAGTAACATAACCGCCACCTCTATCTATATACTTCCAAAGTACCATAGAGCTAACCATGTTACTTACTTCCTTGGCAAACAAATCCTAATCAGTTACTACAAAATCCTTAAGTTTGTACAATATCCTCTACAACACCCCTTATTAGATGGTGATATTCATCCAAACTCTGGCCCCAATACTAATATACCCAATAACCCACACAACCTAACATCTCCTACTATCACTACCCCTAATACACCATCTAACTCCCTCCTGATAACTCACCTTAACATCCGCATTAATAAAATTACGCACCTACATGCACTCTTAGAGGTGCACTCATTTGACATTCTCTGTATTACAGAAACAAGGCTAAAACCCTCAACTCTGGACCAGAAGATTACCCCTCCTGGATATAATATCCTAAGATATGACCGCAAAATCAAAAAGGGTGGAGGTGTAGCCATTTTGTATAAATCTGAACTCCAAGTTTCACCCTTCAATGTGCTCCTACCCTCCGATACCAACGCTGAAACTCTTACTGCCAAGATACAAATCAACAACTCCAACTCTGTCTATCTCATTTGCACATATCTCCCCCCTGGAAATAATATTAAGTCAGTTGAAAACGTACTTAGTTACCTCTCTACCCACCTACCTCAGGAAACCATTGTGTTAGGAGACTTTAATATAGACTGGGCAACCTGTAGTTCCCCTAATCCTACCAATCATATAAATCTTCACGGTTTCTCATAGATAATAACCACTCCTACTAGAATCCATACGCCAAGCAATAAGGAAACCACCCTAGACTGGATCCTTCTCAACAGCCATCTTGATACTTATAAACCAGGAACCCTTCCCGACGATATCAGTGACCATATGCTAACGTATATCATTAAACAAAAAATTCACAGCCCTAATACTAATAATTTTAAATCCTCCCGCTCCAAAAAAATTCTTTAATCCAGAGAGCTTCCAAAACTAACTGAAAGCATGTGACTGGTCACCTATGTTTCATCTTCAACTTGATGAAGCAGTGACCTACTTTAATAGTAGATTCCTTCAAATCCTAGATTACCACACCCCCTATCGCTCTTCCTGAATAAGAACCAAAATTGCCCCCTGGCTTACAAAACATACTAGGCAAAAGACCCTCCTCAGAAATAAAATTTGGGCCAAATGGAGAGCCTCCAAAAGTCCATGAAATCAACTTTACTTTAAACAGTTAGGAAATGCCACCAAGAAAGACATTCTCAGAGACAAAAAAGACTATTACCTTCACCTCCAACAAACCCACCAAAAAAACCCACAAAAATTCTGGTCAGGCATTAACAAACGTCTTCAACCAGGGCACTCTAACTCCTGCCCCTTCAGGATTCAACCATAATAACTCTAAACAGATTCCTGATGCCTTTAATAACTATTTTACTGAAGCCATTCTAACCCTAGCTAATACTTTACCACCTATTACCACTCCACCATTAAATACCAATAATCCTTCAACTCCAACCTTCCATATATAACCTGTACCCACATCCCTCATTTACAACCTCCTTCAAAAACTTAAACCATGCACCCCTTCTGCTGACTGTCTTCCAGCAGAATACCTGCAAATTGCAGCTAAAGCCATTGCCTATCCCATCTCCATCCTTATAAATAGAACAATTTTAGAAAGCAAACTCCCTTCCATATGGAAAGTATCCCACATCATCCCTCTACACAAAGGTGGGTCATCTACCAAGCTCTCCAACTTTCGGCCTATTGCCTTACTCTCTCCAGTAGCTAAAATAATGGAAAAATGCATGCACAGACAACTGCTTGACCACCTTCTCCATAACAATTTACTTGCCAACTGCCAGCACGGTTTTAGGCCATTCCATAGCACAACTGCCCTGCTATCTTTTTCTGACTCCATAAACAAAAATCATAATAGTAATACTTTCTCCTCTGCACTATTTATTGACCTTTCAAAAGCCTTTGATATGGTGAACCATAACATGCTTATTGACATACTAAAAGCCTAATCACTGGACACACAAGCACTACAATGGTTTAAATCCTATCTTGAAAACAGACAGCAAGCAGTACTTTGGGATAATAATCTTTCTACTTCCCTCCCTGTGAACATTGAAGTACCACAAGGCTCTATTTTAGGACCTCTTCTCTTTTCATTGTTTATTAATGATCTAAATACCAAAATTCCTCAAGCCACCTGCATACAATATGCAGATGGCTCAACTTTAATTTGTTCAGCCAAGTCTATAACCTCTCTCCAGTCCCTCATCCAAACAGTATTTAACAGTGTTGAAAATTGGTTCATGCAACACTGCCTCCTTCTAAACCCTCAAAAAAACAAAATTATTACTTTGCTCCTACTCATAAGTCACCTCAACTACACTCAACTACACTTCACAGTAACCTCCAACAACGGAACTAACATATCCCCTGACACTACAACCCGCCTACCAGGAGTAACAATTGATAACAACCTTAGCTATGATGACCATATTAATTCTACAATAAAGTCTGTCAACAAAAAACTAGGCACCCTTTACAGAATCAAACCCTTCCTTACCCCTTCTGCCAGAATCACTATTGCCCAGACACACCTGATCTCTACCCTACTCTATGCTTCTGCAATATATACCAATCTATCTAGAAACAACCTTACCAAACTTTCCACCAGTTACAATAACATAGCCAGATTTGACACTGGCACCCCCTTTAGAACTCACCACTGCCACAACCTGAGACAACTAGGATGGTTAGAACTGCAGAACCTACTACTGTGTCAACAACTTGTTATCACCCAAAAGATCCTTTATCACCCTAATAATACCCCAATCCTTACTAATCTGATTACCCCCTACAAAAATCTTGCATCACTATGCTCAGCTAACAAGATTCTAGTTTCCACTACTAAATATAACAACAAAGCTGGAGACTCACTTTTCACCAACACAGTTGGAAAAAGCTGGAACCAGCTTCCTAATGAACGTTCATCTCTTGCTTCAACTCATCTTTTTAAAAAGCATCTTTAATCAAACTTTGGAATTCTTTAAAAATTCAATTACAAAAAATGGGTTATCAACAGTCTACACATTCTTGGGAGTTTTTGATTCTTCATAATCTTCCGAATAACTTGGACAGATCCCAAATGATCATACTCATAAATATTTTCTTGTTAATGAAGCTTTATATAGCTACAAATTGGCTGAATCCATCCCAGACTTCATGGGAAAACTTTAAAAGTGTAGCGATAAGACATATTTTAGCACATAAATTACTAATTAAAGATCAGAAGAAAAATATAAATAACACAAAAATATGGGAGCAAATCTTTAACATTGTGTTAGCTTAAGGTTCTAATCCACTTTTCCCCGGGAAGTACATACTTAATATGGTGGTTAGTATAGATAAGCCTTATATTGATACTAGATTTTTTTTCTTTTTTTAATACCCTTTTAGAAGTTTATCTTAATGTATAATGATCTTATGCAACTGTTGGAAGCATTCATGTATATAATGTACATATGCTGTAGTATTGTATTAACAATTGGAAAAGAATAAAGATTTATTATTGAAAAAAAAAGCATCTTAAAGAGTATCTTAAAACTCACTGGCTTTCTCCCTGCTCTAACCTTGACTGATATCTCTTTCCCCTTCTTGCCTTCTCTACACTTCTCTACTCCACTGTTCTATGTCACATACCTGTAATATTGATTACCTTCTTACTACTTAAAAAAAAAATAAATACATTTGATAAAAATGGTTTACAATTCAAAATTGTGTTCTTTTGATTGCTATCTCTCAAATGATTGCTCTCTGTATTTGATCTTAGCTTTAACCTACTAAAGGACTCTGTACAAGTTTATCTGAACCTCAGTGTAACAATGTGCTGTAATTCATTTGACTATTGCTATATTATTGTAATCTCTGTCACTGCTAATGCTTGGAGCTTTTCTCCCCGGGCCTCTACTGAAAATGGACATATATTTAGCTAGACCAGCCCGGTCAACACATGTAAAATAAAATAAATAAATAATAAGCATACCTGTTATGTCATGCGTTTTTGATAGTTTTTGTCTTTTTCATGTTGTACATGTGCAAGTCCATCACCCTGTTCTCAGAGAGGTATCCCCCAGCCACCATATCTTCATCATCACTCTAGTGCGTGCTTGACTATAACTTATTTTATAATCAATTAGTAGTTTGTTCTTTAAATACAACAATACATATCATGCTTATTCTGTAAATAAAATACTGCATATCACGCTATAATAAAATAAATTTATAAGCCAACCAACATTCATCCTCCCTATGTTTGTAAACTCTTAATGATATGCTATGTAATTTCCTAAAAGGTAAATCTGTTTCAGTCTCAGTGACTTAGCACGTAACATATGTAACTTTGATGTCAGGAAGGTCAGAAAGCTGGAGGTTCTGTTCCCACACCAGGGACTTGGATTCATATTCCAGAACTGATAGAGTGGCACAGTATATAAAGGAATGCTGTACATCAGAGGTACCATCCTTCACATAAGACATTAAATCCAAACTTCTATCTGCCAGAGTTGGTGGTAGCTGAAGCAGAACAAGAAATCTCAGGGAGCACTTTTAGTGATGAATACAAGAGGTTTCCCCATTGTTCTATCCATATTTCACCAGTATAAATGCCACTTCTGCTCCTCCCTTAAGAAGAGCCATGAACACATGGGATCTAATCATAGGTCAAAATGTAGAAAAAAGTGCACTTCACAACGTTGAATCGTTTTTAATAAATAATTAATAATTATTAAAAATGATTCAGCGTTGTGAAGTATGCTTTTTTCTACATTTTGGACTGTTTCTGCTCCACTTCACCACTTTGCCCACCTTTTTGTAAGATCTAATCGTAGGTCCACAGGTTTGATTGCCAAGATTCCAATCTACTGACCTTCAAAATACTTGATTGCTGTAACCCCATGTTGATATTTTCTATTATCAAGATAACCTACCAAGTTTTTTTTTTCTTGAGGGAAGTTAATGGCTGACTTAATCTGATTGTAAGAGGAAGCTTATCCTTTAATGCTGATAGGTGCTATGTATTGTTATGTATCGGTTACATTTTTTTATTAATGATGGTTCTTTTAAATATTGTTTCTTGATCTGATGTTAGCTGCCAAAGCAATGCATTTCAAAGACTTTAACTGAAATTGGATCAGACATTGCTTTTCATATCAGAAGGGGTCACCCCTTTATAACGTATAAGAAAGAGAATATAATGACATTACCTGAAGCCCTTCTGAATAGTTAAATGTTTAGCTCCAAATAAAGAATAAATGTTTACCATGTTCTTTATAACAGTACTTATAAAATAGTGATTTTATAACCTATACTTGTTCCATTCCTGTTTAGTATTGTAACTCCCTTTCAAGTTGTTTAATCTTTATATTTTGCTTCTTAACCTACAACAACTTTTATACTTGTCTGTCTTTCAGAAAGTGGTTATATTAAAGTGCCAGCTACACTACACACACCACCCCACAACACTTTTCTGTAATATCTTATTCTAACAACTGGTTAAGTCAGGCTTTACCAATTACCTGTTTCTTTTAAGTTGGCATATTGTCAAATTACTAGGTACTATTTACAGATATTACTGTAGGCACCTAATATTTATCATTTTTCATTTGGTGATGGGGTAAAACAGATGGTCCAGAAGAGATACACCTTCATCCATAACACGGGGAATGTGCAAATTGTTAGTCATACAGTATACTTTCTTCTTCTTTCAGCTTTTCCCGGTTAGGGGTCGCCACAGCAGATAATCTGTCCGCTCATGATTGGCAGTGGAGTTTTACGGTGTTGAGTTGCCAGCCCGGCGCCCAACCTTCCACAGAAGACACACACACTCACACCTAGGGCCAATTTAGAGTGTCCAATCCACCTACTGCATTGTCTTTTGGATGTGGGAGGAAACCACAGCACCCGAAGGAAACCCACTCTATCACAGGGAGGACATGCAGACTCAGCACAGAAGGCACCCCAGCCAAGAATCGAACCGGAGAACCTCTTGCTGTGAGGCGACACTGCTAACCGCTGCACAACCGTGGCCACCCTAGTCATACAGTATACTTTAAATAATCATATTGTACAAGTAGAGTACATAAGACGTAACATACAAGAATATAATTCCATTTAGCTAATAATATTTCATGTTATCTGGCAGAACCTGCATTTTTAATTTTTGTTGTATGGAATAACCTGTTTAATTATGCAAAGGCTTGTCTCAACTGCATTCTTTTCTACATTGGTGAAGAATGCAGACATTTAAGGCACAGCATTTTAAGCCTAAACTCCCGAGACATAAGTGTTACTGCCTAAGTGAGTGTGGATTTCTCCACACAGAAAGTAAAAAAGAAAACTTGTCTTACATCATTGGAAAGTTTTGCTCATTTGCAGAGTACACCCACCATGCTGAGAAGTTAAGTTTTGTTTAGCTGAGGGAATGCATTTGTAATGCTGAGAAGTTTGGCTTCATTTTAAAAGAGTGCAAGTGTTGTTTCTGTTCAGGAAATTCAGTAACCAACTGAACTATTTCCTGTCTTTATTGTGTACATTTAATTAGAAGCTAGACCACTGTAGAATTTCATTCTGTTTTGAAATACTCAAGAGTATCTGTTGGAACTGTAAAACCCACAACATAAGAGACTAGGTAAAATGTATGTGTTCATATGGGCTAATGATATGTTAATGAGTGAGATTAATCATTTTGTTTTTTTTTTTGCATGATTAAACCACTTAACTGAGTAAATCTTGCTACCAAAAGTAATTACAAAAACAGTACAACAACAAACGGGCTACTTGTCCAGCCGGACTCTATCCGGTTAACAAATGTAAAATAAATAAATAAGCAAAGTGACACTTAACTCACTAAATTGTCTTCAGACTAGTAAGTGAGGGCCTGTTTTATGAACTGTGTTAAATACATTTGCTATAACTGTGTTCAGTAAAAGGAGCAACAGTAAGGCAGCCTGTCCTAAGACTGTATGCGTTACGCAAAGTATAGAAAAAGAAAATGGGTGCATTGTTAAGCCTGCATCCAAGATAATTGAATGCAAACTGACTGGAAGTGCAGTAAGAGAGAGTTAGATCCATTTAACATACAGCAAATACTAAGAAGAGCAAAAGAAAATAACACGGTACTTTTTTAAAACGTATTCTGTCATAGCCAAGAAGGGCGAAGGCAGTCTAATATGTAGGCAGACATGCTTATTGTTAGTTCCAATGAAGTGAACAGAAAGGGAGGCAGCAGTCTGACTTGGCATCTGATACACTGGCTACTAATGAAGATGAGGTGGTGCAATACTAGTTAGACTCTGTAGCAAAAGTAGCACAAACCTTAAGACGATCAGAACCTTCAACTGGATAGAAAATTTAGAAGTAACGATCCTATACATTAAAGTATTGCAGCCTGTTGGAATAGAGCAAGCAAGGGACCCGCACACTAAAAGGTTGCCACATTCTGGGACAGAGCAGTTTGTGGAAGTAAAAGATGCACACACATTAAAATGTTATAGCCTGTTGGAAAGAGCAGCTTGTAAGAGCAAAAAAGTAGAAATGAGAGATTTACACACTAAAACAGTGAAGTCTGAAACTATTACAGAATGTAGTAAGATTAATCAGACTGAGCATTTTGCAGGGCAAATAACAGCAAAATCACTGCTCCTTGAAATACTGCAGAACAGGGAATATAAATAACTAGCAGAACTTAAGAAAAGGCAACACTCACTGAGATTATGTATATAAATGATTGAATTTAAGAGGCAGGGAATAATGCACAAGCTATGTAGAAGTCTGACCTTTCTGTTGATTTAAAACAGAGCCCCAGAACCAATTAATTCTAAGCAACATGTGAGTGCTGAGAAGTCAGAGTTTACCAGTAGGAGAAATTACATTAATGCAATTAACTCAACACCTATGTGGTGTGGAATGACACATCTAGCAGCCTATATACATCTTGCATTCAAGAGCATTTTTCAACATATAACATTAAAAAGCATAAGGTAAACAAAAGTAAATAATTTCTGAACAGTAGACTCTGTTAAAACTGTACAAATAGCAATGTTATCAGTAAGAAGTATTCTTTACAGTGATAAGTCAGTGCATTTATAGTATTTTACATATATACTATAGTATATTATAATAGGGCTGCTGATTGCAGCGGTTAGCGTTAATAAGCCTCACAGCAAGAGGTTCTCCCATTCGATTCTCTGCTGGAGCGCCTTCTGTGTGGAGTCTGCATGTCCTCTCTGTGGTCGAGTGACATTAAAGACATGCAGGTAGGTGCATGCATGAATGGGTGTGCCTTCTTTGAAGGTTGGGCATTGGGCTGGCAACTCGGCACCGTAAAAATCCACTGCCAATCATTAGCGGACCAGAGTTCCACTGTGGCGACCCCTAACCAGGAAAAGCCAAAAGACATTACTTTACTGTAGTATATACACACAAATCCCAAGTTATATTTTTTTATAAACTTTCACAAACAGATTTTCATATCTTGAAAACTGTACAACCTAGACATATATTAAGAATGTTTTTGTTAACAGACACAAATTTTCACACAACAACAAGAAATTCCTCTACAAGTACAGGTTTACTGAGATATTTACAGAAATATGAAAACATATGTATAATTGGCAATAACAATAATACTAGATATCACATATGCAACTTACAGTGCAAATATTAAAGACAGATTTCATCAGCAACGTCTAAGGTTTTTCCTAATGTCATTCAGAGATTTGTAAGTCACTTGTTTTTCAAGTGTTAAGTACATATGGAAATATTTCTTATTTTCATAATTACTAACAAAGAACTAACAGTATTTCCAGTATAATGTGATATAAACCAGCATTTCAGTGACTTGTCCCGTCTCTCACATCAGTGCTTCACACCATACACTCAATAAAATGTTGGTCTCTCAGTTATGAAAATCTGAACATAAACATGAAAATATGAATAATAAGTGGCAGAGAGACATTCATTTCTCCACAGCAGGACATCCTAGACTAACAGTCTTGGTGCCATTATTGATAATAACTCGTTGCCAATTCTAATACTACCCATTATTAGTTGGTAAGTTAAAGTTCTGGATCCCATAAGGAAGTACAGATGTGAACTGAAAGTATACCAGAAAGGTGTTTAAGGCTTGAGTGAGTTAAGGGGGTAGCACTAATACCATACAAGAGTTCTAATCCCATTTCTGTTGGTAAAGGACAAGTAAAATCTAGACTCCGGGCAACAGGCATTTATAAGCAAAAAAAAAAAACATAGAAAAGCTGAAGAAACAATACCTGTTCAGAGTTTTTAAGCAGTTTACCACCATATGGTCGAGCACACAGTGCTCGAACCTGTAAATGTCCGAATGTAATTAGCAAATTCTGGCATGCCAAATGGTCAGAATGTAGCAAGAACACCGAATACAACAGTTCTGACCACTCTACATCCAGAAACGAGTGCTAACATGGGGCTAGTTTATTTATGGCAGGGGTCCACCAGACTGGACGCCTGCCTTTGGATGATTGGGTCTTGGTTTTGTTTGGGATAGCATGATCCATGCATTCCTGGAGATGTCCGTAGAATGCATTTATATAGGATTCTGCAGTTTGGGCTGTAGTTTCCACTGGCCCTGGGGCCTTGAAGGTTTCCACTTTGGTTTTGAGAAGTGAGAAGTTCGCTTTTGAGAAGTTTTTCACTGTGGTTTTCTGGGCTGGGGGTGGGGTCGGGATGTGGACATCCAGTGAAATTAATTTATGGTCTGATCTTACCAGTGAGGGATATACTTCTGGTGTGGAGCATAGAGCCCCCATGTTGGTAATGATCAGGTCTAGTATGTTGTCCCCTCTTGTGGGAGTGGTGACTAGTTGTTCAATAGCATTTGAATATATAATTTCCAGGAATCTTTGGGCTAAGGTGCTGGGGCTTGAGTAGTGGTCCCAGTCAATGTTTGGGTAGTTGAAGTCGCCCAATATAATGGTGTTCAGAGAGATCTTCATGTTCTCCAATGTTTTCAGGAAGGCCGAATGAGATTCCTGACTTTGAGAGGGTGGTCTGTAGGATGCTATAAACTGAAAAGCAGTCTTGCCCACTGTTAGTTGCACATAGATGGTCTCCGATACTTCGTACAATGCCACTAACCTGGAGGTGTGGATATCCTTGATAAATATGGAAACTCCCCCTCCTTTTGTGGTTCGGTCTGGGTTTTGGGGCCGAAAAGCATGATACGAGGTATAGCCTGGTAGTGCTGGGGTGCTCTCTGGAGCCTTGAACCATACTGAGGAGAGCTTCGAGTGCGTGCATCTTGAGGTTAAGACTTCTGGCGATTAGCAGCATTACCCTTAGTTTCTTGTTCCTTGTGCTGTCTATGGGGGTGGGTTTGACTTTTGAGCCTTGCCTAAAAAAGGCACTATGGGGGTGGCAAGAGCCTTTGCCAATATCCGAAAGCCCAGTGGTGACAGGTGCAAGCCATCCCTAGTGAAGCAATGTGGCTTGTCGAGCATGTCATCCCAGGCTGACAGACACTGGATCCCCTTTGAATGACACCAAAATTTTAGCCAATTGTTAAAATCGATCATTTTGTCTTTGTACTGTGGCATCATTCTAGGTGAGGGTAAGATGCTGCTCAAGGTCAGGGTCATACCAGCCTGGGCTACATGATCAGAGAGCTCCTCTATGTCTCTTTTCATGTAGTCCAGGGAGGTACGTCTCAGGTCATTCACACCAGCATGTACAATGACTGAGTCATATTTGTATTTGCTTTGGAGTGACCTGAGTGCTTGCATTATGTGTCGGATCCTAGCACCCGACAGGCAGCTCACTGTGACCTTCTCTTTATTCAGCCTGGTGAGCGGGACGTCAGTGTGTCTGACAATAGAGTCACCTATAACAAGAGTATCAGGTGTGTTATTCAGCCTTAAGGACTGTGGCTGCTCGGCACACTGATTTTGTGGGTTTTGTGTTGTGTGTGTTTTGTTTTGAGGTAGTGTTTGCTTGGATGTCTGCTTTGGAGGTCTCTGTTGCTTAGGTAGATTTTTATTTAGAGCCTCCGAGTATGTTTTTGTGTATTTATGTGTTTGGTTCGCTGATGGTGGGACTATGTGATACTGGAATTGTGTTGTGTGAGGTTACCTTCTCCTCCTGACTGGTTACACCAGTTTTGAGATGAGAGAGCTCAGCCGCCAGTTTGGCAAAATAGTTGCATCTCTCACATATATTTGAACCTGTTTGGAGGAGGAGAGGGTTGTCCGTGTACATGAGACAGTTGTAACATTGCCTCAAAATTCCCAGATTCACCAGCTGGACTGGAGAGGAAACCATTGACCTTTGGACATGCTAGAGTAACAGGGAAACTGAATTTAAGATGGACCAATAGAGGACAGGGTAATCGTAGAGAGTATAAGAGTATGTAGTGCTTATGGTTTAATAGTGCTAACTTGTAGGATTACTTAATTGGACCAGTGAAGGGCCTTAGAATGAGAATATGGTGTTTATATTGAGAGATAGAGCAGTTCTAAGGGAAAAAGTGAAGAGAAGACTTTGTGGAGCCAGGAATAGTTTAAACCCAATTAGGCGGCGCTGCCCGTTGTTGCGCTATGCTCAAAAACACGCAAAACCACGCAAAAGAGGGTTTTAAGAGACGAAGATGAAGGAGTTTTGGAATTGACCCAAAATGGCCAATAAAACTACAGTTTCAAGTCAGTAACCACTCCCACAGGGGCAGGCAGGCTGCTCAATGTTTTTCACTGCCACTGATCAACAGAGAGACTTTCCTTTAGCCCAAGCAAAAAATGGCCTCACAGAAACTTACAAACAGTTCAAGAACAGCAAGCCTGTAACTGAACTTTTTAAAATCTCAGAAAAGTGGGATAAAAGCAAGATTTTTTTTGTTTTTTTGTTTTTTCAGAGATAGCAGAGGAAAGTATCAACAAGTTATAACAGTGCAGTAAATGACCCCACACAAGAGTGCTAGGCCAAAGACAGATAAAATGCAAGTTTTGAGAAAAAAACGATTTTAAAAATAAGTGCAAACAGGAAATTCAGTAAACAGCTCTAGGTTGTGCTCTAAATACAGTTACTAATGCAGAAATCAAATTTAACAAGCCAGAAAATGCTCAAAATAGGCGGCTATGCAGAAAAACTTAGCAAATAAACAGAGGAAAAATACTTAGTCTCAAACGTGGCCCCTTTCTTCTCTCAGCGTTTTCTCCTCTTGGTGGGTGCTTCACCAACAGCCAACAAGCCTGAAAAGACGCCAAAACCACGAGGCAACCAGGTTTTAAGAGAAGAAGATGAAGGAGTTTTGGAATTGACCCAAAATGGCCAATAAAACTAGAGTTTCAAGTCAGTAACCACTCCCACAGGGGCAAGCAGGCTGCTCAATGTTTTTCACTGCCACTGATCAACAGAGAGACTTTCCTTTAGCCCAAGCAAAAAATGGCCTCACAGAAACTTACAAACAGTTCAAGAACAGCAAGCCTGTAACTGAACTTTTTTAAATCTCAGAAAAGTGGGAAAAAAGCAATATTTTTTTTTTGTTTGTTTTTTCAGAGATAGCAGAGGTTAACAAGTATCAACAAGTTATAACAGTGCAGTAAATGACCCCACACAAGAGTGCTAGGCCAAAAGACAGATAAAATGCAAGTTTTGAAAAAAAAAAAAAACGATTTTAAAAATAAGTGCAAACAGGAAATTCAGTAAACAGCTCTAGGTTGTGCTCTAAATACAGTTACTAATGCAGAAATCAAATTTAACAAGCCAGAAAATGCTCAAAATAGGCGGCTATGCAGAAAAACTTAGCAAATAAACAGAGGAAAAATACTTAAAGTCTCAAACGTGGCTCCTTTCTTCTCTCAGCGTTTTCTCCTCTTGGTGGGTGCTTCACCAACAGCCAACAAGCCTGAAAAGACGCCAAAACCATGAGGCAACCAGGTTTTAAGAGAGGAAGATGAAGGAGTTTTGGAATTGACCCAAAATGGCCAATAAAACTACAGTTTCAAGTCAGTAACCACTCCCACAGGGGCAAGCAGGCTGCTCAATGTTTTTCACTGCCACTAATCATCAGAGAGACTTTCCTTTAGCCCAAGCAAAAAATGGCCTCACAGAAACTTACAAACAGTTCAAGAAAAGCAAGCCTATACCTGAACTTTTTTAAATCTCAGAAAAGTGGGAAAAAAGCAAGATTTTTTTTTTTGTTTTTTCAGAGATAGCAGAGGTTAACAAGTATCAACAAGTTATAACAGTGCAGTAAATGACCCCACACAAGAGTGTTAGGCCAAAGACAGATAAAATGCAAGTTTTGAGAAAAAAACGATTTTAAAAATAAGTGCAAACAGGAAATTCAGTAAACAGCTGTAGGTTGTGCTCTAAATACAGTTACTAATGCAGAAATCAAATTTAACAAGCCAGAAAATGCTCAAAATAGGCGGCTATGCATAAAAACTTAGCAAATAAACAGAGGAAAAATGCTTAAAGTCTCAAAAGTGGCTACTTTCTTCTCTCATCGTTTTCTCCTCTTGGTGGGTGCTTCACCAAAAGCCAACAAGCCTGAAAAGACACCAAAACCATGAGGCAACCAGGTTTTAAGAGAGGAAGATGAAGGAGTTTTGGAATTGACCCAAAATGGCCAATAAAACTACAGTTTCTCCACACAGAAAGTAAAAAAGAAAACTTGTCTTACATCATTGGAAAGTTTTGCTCATTTAGAGAGTGCACCCACCATGCTGAGAAGTTAAGTTTTGTTTAGCTGAGGGAATGCATTTGTAATGCTGAGAAGTTTGGCTTCATTTTAAAAGAGTGCAAGTGTTGTTTCTGTTCAGGAAATTCAGTAACCAACTGAACTATTTCCTGTCTTTATTGTGTACTTTTAATTAGAAGCTAGACCACTGTAGAATTTCATTCTGTTTTGAAATACTCAAGAGTATCTGTTGGAACTGTAAAACCCACAACATAAGAGACTAGGTAAAATGTATGTGTTCATATGGGCTAATGATATGTTAATGAGTGAGATTAATCATTTTGTTTTTTTTTTGCATGATTAAACCACTTAACTGAGTAAATCTTGCTACCAAAAGTAATTACAAAAACAGTACAACAACAAACGGGCTACTTGCCCAGCCGGACTCTATCCGGTTAACAAATGTAAAATAAATAAATAAGCAAAGTGACACTTAACTCACTAAATTGTCTTCAGACTAGTAAGTGAGGGCCTGTTTTATGAACTGTGTTAAATACATTTGCTATAACTGTGTTCAGTAAAAGGAGCAACAGTAAGGCAGCCTGTCCTAAGACTGTATGCGTTACGCAAAGTATAGAAAAAGAAAATGGGTGCATTGTTAAGCCTGCATCCAAGATAATTGAATGCAAACTGACTGGAAGTGCAGTAAGAGGGTGTTAGATCCACTTAACATACGGCAAATACTAAGAAGAGCAAAAGAGAATAACACAGTGCTTTTTTAAAACGTATTCTGTCATAGCCAAGAAGGGCGAAGGCAGTCTAATATGTAGGTAGACATGCTTATTGTTAGTTCCAATGAAGTGAACAAAAAGGGAGGCAGCAGTCTGACTTGGCATATGATACATTGGCTACTAATGAAGATGAGGTGGTGCAATACTAGTTCGACTCCGTAGCAAAAGTAGCACAAACCTTAAGACGATCAGAACCTTCAACTGGATAGAAAATTTAGAAGTAATGATCCTATACATTAAAGTATTGCAGCCTGTTGGAATAGAGCAAGCAAGGGACCCACACACTAAAAGGTTGCCACATTCTGGGACAGAGCAGTTTGTGGAAGTAAGAAATGCACACACATTAAAATGTTATAGCATGTTGGAAAGAACAGCTTGTAAGAGCAAAAAAAGTAGAAATGAGAGATTTACACACTAAAACAGTGCAGTCTGACACTATTACAGAGTGTAGTAAGATTAATCAGACTGAGCATTTTGCAGGGCAAATAACAGCAAAATCACTGCTCCTTCAAATAATGCAGAACAGGGAATATAAATAACTAGCAGAACTTAAGAAAAGGCAACACTCACTGAGATTATGTATATAAATGATTGAATTTAAGAAGCAGGGAATAATGCACAAGCTAAGTAGAAGTCTGACCTTTCTGTTGATTTGAAACAGAGCCCCAGAACCAATGAATTCTAAGCAACATGTGAGTGCTGAGAAGTCAGAGTTTACCAGTAGGAGAAATTACATTAATGCAATTAATTCAACACCTGTGTGGTGTGGAATGACACATCTAGCAGCCTATATACATCTTGCATTCAAGAGCATTTTTCAACATATAACATTAAAAAGCATAAGGTAAACAAAAGTAAATAATTTCTGAACAGTAGACTCTGTTAAAACTGTACAAATAGCAATGTTATCAGTAAGAAGTATTCTTTACAGTGATAAGTCAGTGCATTTATAGTATTTTACATATATACTATAGTATATTATAATAGGGCTGCGGCGGTGCAGCGGTTAGCGTTGTCGCCTCACAGCAAGAGGTTCTCCCATTCGATTCTCTGCTGGAGCGCCTTCTGTGTGGAGTCTGCATGTCCTCTCTGTGGTCGAGTGACATTAAAGACATGCAGGTAGGTGCATGCATGAATGGGTGTGCCTTCTTTGAAGGTTGGGCATTGGGCTGGCAACTCGGCACCGTAAAAATCCACTGCCAATCATTAGTGGACCAGAGTTCCACTGTTGCGACCCCTAACCAGGAAAAGCCAAAAGACATTACTTTACTGTAGTATATACACACAAATCCCAAGTTATATTTTTTTATAAACTTTCACAAACAGATTTTCATATCTTGAAAACTTTACAACCTAGACATATATTAAGAATGTTTTTGTTAACAGACACAAATTTTCACACAACAACAAGAAATTCCTCTGTAAGTACAGGTTTACTGAGATATTTACAGAAATATGAAAACATATGTTTAATTGTATAATTGGCAATAA
>NC_056732.1:1453526221-1453549595 GCF_019279795.1 Protopterus annectens
GGGGTAGACAGATGGTGATGGGGGGCTTGGACAATGAACAAGGAATGGGGAATGATTCATGAGGGAGGTAAATCACCAGGCTGAGGACAGGGACGGTTTCTGGCATGGTTGGATGCTCAGTCATCCTAGACTGCAACAAATACAAATGTAACTCATCTGGTAGGCTGATTGCTCCCCTTGTGGCCTGACAGTAGGGGCCTGCAAGTTGAATTATTTTGCATGCTATGCAGAAAGTGTTCCACATTGCCAAGGGGGACATCCAATTGCCAGTGCACCTTGGCAATCACTAGTCTCTACAACTAATGCCAAGAGACCAGAGCAGACCACTCAGGTTCACTTTCCTCCACTGAAAAGTTGTCACAGAGAGCAACTGTGACTACCCCAGATCATTACTAGCAGGGGAGCAGTTATCCTCTGCTGAGAGGTACACCTAGTTGCCACTGAAGATCAGAGGCATTGGCTGGTGCAGCCCAAGGGGGACCATGACCTCGCTCTACCTCTCCTACAGCTGGACCTGTAGAAGGATGGCATATTGGGGAAAAGTCATTATATATGTGCTACAAAACACAACCACATTACCTACCAACCTTTCCCCCTCCAACTTACTTTGACAATATTCAGAGAGAAGGAATTCATAAAATCTATTTCTTAGACAAAAAATCAAATATATTTTTGATTATGCTATGTCATCTAGTCATCTCTGTTCCAGAGAATGTACTCAGTATGTTTAATGCCATCTCTATGAACTGCAACTTGTGAATACTCTATCTATTGACGATGTTCTTTTTCATCTTGTTATAACCGTCCAGATATCTACAGTATGTATGTATAGGCTGACATTGTATGAGCTGAAGCTGAATTTTTACATAATTAATATGTCATTCTTCTGTATTAAGCTTTATGATAACTTTATTTGACTGTAACCATATTATGTCAATCTGGAGCTTTTCTGCCTGGACCACTGAAAATGGCATATTATCCCAGTCAGACTTTCCCAGTAAACAAATGTCAAATAAATAAAATAACTGTAGTTGCACAGTGAACTGGCACAGATGTCATATATAACCTGCTGACAGTAGAAGTGCTCTTGCCTTGTGTGGCACCCAACCATATTCAGCTGTCACTCCTCTAACTGTGGAAAACAGTGTGTACTTCTAAGTATCCACCAGTTAAGATACTAGAAGAAAGTATTACAGAAAAAAAACATATTACATTTCATGCTGCCTCTTCTAAATCTCTGCCTTCCACTAACAAAGAAGTCAGGGTGGCACAACCTGACATCAATGTAATGATGCTAGTACTACTCACCAGAAAGGGTGATACCAGGGACATCACTCACCATTCCAACAAACTCATGCCAGGCATCAACCGTCCACAGTGTGTCATCATATTGGCCCAGCAGCTGCTCCCTAAAGCTCCTGAGCAGGAGGAACAGGAAAATCCTGCTCTCTGTGGCACACCATGCTGGAGCTCTGTATTCCTTAGTGCTCCTCTGTTAGGTCCACTTGAACAACAAAATGATACTCCCAAGTGCACAGATGCCCATTTATGGATCACATGTCACTTGATATAGTGCTGCGTCATGGCACTATTGTATGTCCACAACACTGCACTGTGGCACTAAGAATGGCTATAGTACTGTACCATGGTGTTATGTGAGTGCATATGCAGTATGCCTTAGCATACTTGTCACTTGCTTTGTAGTGATTGTGACATATGTGACTAGGACTAGTATGGGAGGGTAGAGCATTGCAAGCTGGCAGTGATTCAGAGTCAGTGGCACTATAACTGGCTTAAGCGGCATACCCTGTTAAGCACCATTGCATTTAACTAGAACTGTACAGCTGTACTATTGGAATTTCAGTAAAATTCTGTTGAGTTGAAGCTTTACATAGATAGGGGGACTCAGGCCTGATGAAGTACCTCAGCAAGAACAACAAACCCTGTGGTGGATGTCAGTGACAGTAAGGCAGATATGTTGTGTGATGCCCCTGCACTGGTCCAGTAATCAAGGAGCCTCAATCCTCACCACTGGTAACAGCTAGGGGACGTACACACTGGGAGGATGACAAGTATGCACACAGTAAAGTGCAATTTCCCTTAAGATCACACAGAGACCACAGTCAGTCTGGGGCTGGTCTCTCCCTCTTTCTTCAGATCCCAGTAAGACTCCCCACTGGCACAGCTATAGGGTTGAGATCTCAGCTAAGTGGTCAAGCCAAAACCGCCAGCACCCTCTCTGTCCAACCAGTGCTTTGTGTCCCTGCCCAAGTAGCTGGCACACACTTTGAGATTTTATTTATATACAAACACACACACACACACACACACACACACACGCACACACCTGGGAAAGGCTGGCACAAGTTTACTAGCTACAGTGGATATAGAAAGTGTACACACCCCTGTTAAAATGCCAGGTTTTTGTGATATAAAAGTGAGACCACAATAAATCATTTCAAAACTTTTCCCACCTTTAATGTGACCTATAACCTGTACAATTCAATTGAAAAACAAACCTGTTAGGCGGAAAATATAAAAAAATAAAAAAACATACAATGAGCTGGTTGCATAAGTGTGCACACCCTTAAACTAATACTTCGTTGAAGCACCTTTTGATTTAATTACAGCATTCAGTCTTCTTGGGCAGGAGTCTATCAGCATGGCACATCTTGACTTGGCAATATCTGCCCCACTCTTCCTTGCAAAAGTGCTCCAAATCTGTCACATTGCAAGGGCATCTCTTGTGCACAATCCTCTTCAGGTCACTGCACAGATATTCTATTGGATTTAGGTCTGGGCTCTGGCTGAGCCATTCCAAAACTTAAATTTTCTTCTGGTGAAGCTATTCTTTTGTTGATTTGGATGTATGCTTGGGGTCATTGTCATGTTGAAAGGTGAAATTCCTCCTCCAGCTTTCTAGCAGATGCCTGAAGGTTTTGGGGCAAAATGACTGGTATTTGGAACTGTTCATAATTCCCTCCACCTTGATTAAAGCCCCAGTTCCAGCTGAAAAAAAGCAACTCCAAAGCATGTTACTGCCACCATCATGCCTTACAGTGAGGATGGTGTTCTTTTGGTGATGCAAAGTGTTGTTTCTATGCCACACGTACCTTTTGGAACTGTGGCCAAAAAGTTCAACCTTGGTCTCATCAGACCATAACACATTTCCCACATGCTTTTGGGAGACTTGATGTATTGTTTTGCAAATTTTATCTGGGCCTGGATGTTTTTCTGTGTAAGAAAAGGCTTCCGTCTTGCAACCCTACCCCATAGTCCACACATATAGAGAATATGGGAGATTGTTGTCACATGTAGTGCACAACCAGTACTTGCCAGAAATTCCTACAGCTCCTTCAGTGTTGCTGTAGGTCTCTTGGCAGCCTCCCTGACTAGTTTTTGTCTTGTCTTTTCATCAATTTTGGAGGGACATCCAGTTCTTTGCAACATTACTGTTGTCCCATATTTTTTCCACTTTTTGCTTCTATCTTCACTGCATTGCATGGTAGGGTCTACGTTATATATTCGAAGTATCAAAGCTTCAAACCTCATATGTTCGACAACATATGAGCAAAGTTTGAAACTTCGAAAATATAATAAAAAAAATTAAAAAAAACTTACCTTAACGCTCTGAGCAGGGGGGCAAGCCCCCCTGCACCCCCACACACACCCTACTTAAATATACCAACTCCGAGATCACACTTCAGTGCAGAAAAGGGAAATTTTCCCATTCTGCGCTGTACGGAGCCATTGCTTTTAACCTTCGAACTTTTCAAAGTTCGATCATATGGTGTCGACCATATGACATTCGAACTTTGAAAAGTTCGAATAATTAATAGGGACCCCCATGGTATATCCAGTGCTGTGGAATTTTTTTTGTACCCTTCTCCTGACTGATACCTTTCAACAATGAGATCCCTTTGATGCTTTGTAAGTCTCTGCGAACCATGGCTTTTGCTGCAGCAGGCAACTGAGTAAATGTCAGGAATGGGCATACAACACATCTCCCATGGTTTTGCTTGTGGGAGATACAGTTCCACTTGGATCCTTACAGTTTCTCTGTCCCAATGGAAACAGCCCAGAATTTGCTGATTTGTGATCTGGTGATATGTCAGATGTGGGCTGTCCCTCCTCTGTTGGCTCCAAAGACCATGAAATGCAACATTGTAGGCAGTGTCTCTGGTAGCTGCTGGCTCATGCTGCTGAGATACTGCTGCTGCTAATCTTAGATTCACTCCTATTATGTACTCTGTAAATCTTGGTATTGAAAGTGGGTACATGCTGTGGTGCAGCAAGCCCGTTTAATATGTTTGTCAGTCAGTCTGCCATTTTGTGTGTCATTATTTGCATATTCCATGTAGCTTATTTACTTTGAGTGCTTCATTTCCATGTAATTTAATACTCATTAACATGTGCTGTATTCCAATCTATTTTCACTCGTACATAATAACTAATATTTGTGTCTTAGAATCACCAACACCCTGTGCATTGCCACTACTTATTTGCACTTAGCAATGTGCTTGTCATTGCTGAATCCTAGACAGACTGTACAGTCTGAATACTACCCTTAACTAGACATACGTCAGTGTTACTCTATACTGTCCAAATATAAAATATATTACGTAACACAGATATAATCTTTTTACATGATCCAGTATGTATTTCTATTACAGAAACAAATTATTATAAATTGTCTACCATATAAGTATAAAAGTAAGTTGGATTTACCTTTCTGCTATATATTAAATAAGATTCTTTAGAATAGTATATATATATATATATATATATATATATATATATATATATATATATATATATATTATATTTACATTGCTGAACAACATATTTGAGAAGTCCAGCCTAAACTGAAAATATCATCTCAAAGTAATATTCAGCTCTATTCATGTGTCCATTTCTCTCTGTTGAAATTGTGTTAATCAGGAACAATCCTCAAAAGCATGTATAAATTATGTGAAACAGTAAACAATAAATTCTAACATTCATTCCTTTCACAGTTTTAAAATAAAATACTGTTAGCTTTGAATTTCTCATGCAAGTCTAAACTTCAAAATGCATACACAGGCAGTGCATGCAGCCTGATTAATATAAGTTCACTCTTTAAATTCTGCTGCAGTAATGTAACTAATGTAATTGCAATTCACCTTCACTGTGACATGTGATCTTCTGCTAAATAATAAGCAGATGTTGTATAAACTAAACATCATTTTGTACCTAAAGATTATTCCAATGTCTAATAATTAACACAGAAAAATACATACCTTAACATAGTAACCCATTGGATTATTCACCCTAAAAAGCAATCTTAATGTGCATCTTTCGCTAAATCTTTATGTAAACAATGCTTACATTACTGACAGTAGGCCATACCAGGCCCAGTAGCTGTTTATACCTATAAATGAATATATATTCTCCTTTTACCGCATGACACAGCCTCATTGTCTTTACATTGTCATTTCCATTATCCAGTTTACAGGTAAAATAATGCCTGTTTGTTGTCCTCTGACAACCCCATGCTGAGAACATCAGGCCTCCCAGCTACTCTGAAAAATGATCTAATCCATTTCATGTGGTTTGAAAGTCTCTTCTTCTGTCATCTACTATACCAAAGTAAGACAAATATTCATTCCTGTTATTTTCAAAAGGCATGGTGTGCTCATGGTTACATTTTCAATAACCATAATCTAATTTCTCATCAATAATAGATCCATGAGGTTTGTACTATATGACACTCAATAAAACATCCCTTAATAGTAACATCAGTCATCATATGCATGACGCTTGCTCTACCAAAAACACAGGAGGGGCTTTAATTCATTCTACTTGTTTGACAGAAATCTCCTTTCTCAGTTGCACTCCCAAACAGTTTATTAATAGTAGTAGGAGAAATGGGTCTCATAAAAATAGAATTTACAGTAGTATTTAGATATTCTACCGAAGTGTGTAACTCCATATGAACTGCAGAAGGAGTCAATTCTGGGCACATTGTGGGTGCTGCAAAGAGCACTTTTGGCCAACATCAAAGACTGAAACAATACTAATGTCATGAACTTTAATCATACTTTGATTTAGGAATGGGGGCCATTCCCATCATGGTATTAAAAACCCAAAAGACATGGGAGAAATTAAACTGGCAAAATATATTTACCATTTGTTTTTCCAATATATTATAGTAATGTATTGGCTAGCCCATAGCATTCCAGTACTTCTTTCTAGGCACAAGTTAAGTCACTCCATTAAACTGTCAACAGAGTTCTGAGTGTGAGTAATAGTAATCATGTAAAGTGAATTCCAGGGAGACACTGTACATTCACTTTTCTGTAGTTACATGAACATGCAGTCCTCCCAGCCTTCGTAGGGTTATGAAGCACAAGAGTGGGACTACCTTAATAATGAATCCTATATTAACATTACAGTTATGTGCATCAATTTTATCACGTCAACCACTCAAAGTCAAAGCCCAGTCACTTATAACAGTGCTCTATAGTTCATAGTTGTATACTTGGCTACCAACCACTGGGGCCTAGCCAAGCATCCCAAATGTATAGCACAAGTTTACATGTCCTAGAGGCTCTTTTAAGGGGTACACATAAGCTAGTTCAAGTTTTTTCAGGCTGTCAGAGTGGCAGGTGCTAGAACTGGGGTGCATTTCTGATATCCTTTTTACTGGTTCCTAGTTTCTCTTGAATTAGGGTTAGGGAAAAGCTCTGCTTCACATGGATGGGAAGCCTGTTCCAGAGAAGGTGAATTCCGAGATACATACCTGTACCTCCAGTCTCTCCTATTTATGTTGCAAGCAAACTTTAAATTCCCAAATCAAGTAATTTTGATGCTGTTCATTTTGTGGATGTGCAAAAGGTCCATAATACTGGGATGCAAAGAAGCCTTGTATGCAAGACATAGATTGCTTCTTAACAGTCTGTAGGAAACAAAGTATAGAGACAGGGGTTTGAGGCAATCTGCAAAAGCCATGATGTTTACGTCCTGTATTCTTTTTGTGAGGAAGCTCTGTGGACATTCAGTTGTTGCATGTACCTAGTCAGGTACGTAGTGATGGGGGCATTTTACTCAATGATGGGCCTGATGAGGGACAAATACAGTAGGACAGTAACTTCCTTGGACCTAGATACCATAACCTTGCTTAAAAGATGAGCATTATAGAATTATGTTCTTAATACCATAGACACATGTTGGTCAAAAGCCATGTTATTATTTACATACATACCCAAATCTCTAACTACTGGTTTTACTCTTAGGGATGTGTTATTGGTGAGGTCATTTTCTCTGGTAGATGACTTCCCAAAGGAAACTATTATGCATTTATTGGTATTGAGTTTTAAGCTGTGGCTTCCGCACCAGCCCTTTGTCTGTATTAGTTCTTCCTGTAGGATGTTAGTATCTTAGGGGAATTCTATGACTGCTTGTAGTTTGCAATCATCTGCAAACTTGGTCAGACAAAGACCCTTATCATTGGTCTTGACTTCCAAGAAGTAGATGCCAAAAAAGAGCAGGCCCAACACAGAGCCCTGAGGGAACCAGCCTGTTTAAGGAGGTGGTCTCCCCATCCTAATTTCCTAGATCCTATCAGAGAGCCAGTTGGATGTCCAGCATGTAACATAGAGGTTTATGTCTATAGTGCCTCCCTCAAAGGAGAGACAAGCCAAGCCATTACTCCTAATCAAGGCAGCAACCACAAGTTAGCGTAATCAGATAATATTCTGTTACATCTAACACACACAAAAACAATTCAGATGTGGCCATCTTTAACAGCTTACCTGTAGGACCCAAGAATACTGATGTCAGC
The DNA here is from genome assembly GCF_019279795.1 of Protopterus annectens. NCBI lineage: Eukaryota > Metazoa > Chordata > Ceratodontiformes > Protopteridae > Protopterus > Protopterus annectens. The sequence goes on from NC_056732.1 coordinate 1,453,534,044, forward strand.
AGTAAAGTGCCAGTACTGCTGGTGCTGAGTTTTCTTGGTTTAAATCTAACTTTTTAAATTTTAAAATCGGTTGGAAACCAATTTTAAAATAAAAAGAAAATGTTCTCTTATAATGGCAGTAACTGTACTAACCAAATAGTTATCCCATAGGTTCCCATTAAAATCAATGACTTCTTACATGTACCCTGTGACCATTGTAACAGGACATGGGTACCCATGAGCTATTACTTTGTCTGCTCAGTTGCTATTATCATCTGGTTGTAAGACTCTCCTGGCAATCTCTAGTCACTTGACTAGATTCTGCCTGGAACAGCAGATGCTTCAGTCTTTGTGGATGTGTTTCTCATTCAGGTAAATGTTTGTTTTTATTTTCTGGCAGAAAAACAGATTATACCTTTGGTTATGGAAAGTCCTTTTCTGATACCAATCAGAATGGCTTTTGTTTTGGCAGTATTTAATAGTAACATATAAGATAGGATTCCAGTTAGGAAGGTTGTGGAAATTCTTTAGAAAGTTGGTTTGAATGAATGAATCAGAGGTTCCTGACTTGAATAAAATAATGTCATCAGTGTATAAGATCAGAATAAGGTTTGAGTGGTTATATGGAAATGTGTTTATAATGGAGAAGAGAACCAAATGCCTTTCACTACAGGATGTACAGGAATGGATTTTGACTTAGGTGATGGCTGGAAAGGAAATCTTGAAACCAGAGGGTGGCATCAGGGCTTCACTGATGTAAGACATTTGGTTCAGAATAAGAAAGTGGTCTACTAAGTCAAAGGCTTTTGTAACGTCAATGAAAATGGCTCCAGTGAGACAACTTTTATCCATCTGAGACAGTATTTCATTAGAGAGGGACCAGAGAAATGTCATTGTGCTATAGCTACACAAGAAACTCTGTTATTTAGATATTACTAGTTTGTATTGGTTGAGGTAGGTAGATAGCTAGATGCAAATTAGTTTTTCAAGAATTTTCCCTAGAGTATGTAGAATAGAGATACGTTTATAATGAGAGGTGTTTGTGAGGTTTGATTGTTTATGGAGAGGTTTGATTAAAGCAAGCAGTTTTCTCTGTCAATGGCCTGATGTTTTGCGTGAGGCAGAGGCTGAAGATGTGAGTATGAACAGTTATAATGATGTCTACAATGGTATAGGAACTAAGGTTCTAGGTTATCTGATCGTGTGGGGGCATCTAGAGGAATTTGGTGGAGGACAGGTGCAGTATCTTTGGGAGAATTTATTTTTAAAATAGGAAAAACTTAGGGTGTAAATAGTGGGAGATGAGAAACTTGTAGGGTAAAATCTGATGTTGGTGGAAGATTACTAAATTAATGAAAAAGTCAAAGGGGGTGTATATCCCTTGGGAGTGGGGTGTGGCGTTATATGTTTATAGTGCTTGCTTTATAACCAATTAGAAGATTAACTGCGTTCCAGAAGTGTTTGGGTTTAAGTCTTAGAGACTGTTTTTGAAATTTGTGATAGAGTCATCTGTGCAGCATCCTAGTCACTTGTTTAGTAAGATTGCAGAGTTTGATGAATCTTTGTTTTGCCTCTGGGGATAGATAGGTATTGTTTCCAAAGATGCCAGACTTTGTCTCTGAGGTGGCAGAGGGACTTTAATTCTTTAATAAACCTGGTCATTTTTCTTGTTTTGTAAAATCTTAACATTTGTGAGAAGGGGGGTCTTGAATATGTAAACATGTAGTGGTTAAGTACTCTACAGCCCATCTGGGGTCTTGAAAATTGAGGACTGGAGTTTTCCTGCATTGTCAAAAAAATAATACTGCAATGGGAGAAGCTAACAACAACAGTTATTTTTAATCTGATATCCAAAGTTAACATCAGTTTTAATTAAAGCTATAGGTCAGCATTTGTTTGGATTAAGGAAGTAATCAGTCTTAGAATGATTAGGAAAGGCGCCTCCATGAACTTGGAAATAGGATCACTTTTAGCAAGAATTAAAGCAAGCTTGCTATTAAAGACCTTATAAAATTCAGGAGTAAAGCTATCAGGACCAGGATCTTTATAGACCTTGAATGCTTTTATAATCTCTAGAATTTTGTTGTTATATACAGGAGAACAGAGCATAGTGTAATACTTATGAGAGAGTTCATGAGGGTGTATGAAGTGTAGATGTACTTCTGTGTCAGAAATAGCATACTTATTTGCAGGAACATCACAGAAATTAGAAAAATATTGAAGGAAGGCCTTGATGATAAATTTGGTACCAGTAATAATTTTGTCATCTAGTTTCTTAGAAAATTTTATTAGGAGGTTCTTACATTTGGGTATTGGTGGCTGTGTATTTTGAAAATATTCAAGCCCATTCTGAGGAATCTTCATGTAGTCTGTGCACTGACCTCAGATAACTGAGAATAGTGCTCAACATTAAGATCAGAACAGAGTTCTTTAATTTATTCCTTAATCTTTCGGCTTTTCCTGGTTAGGGGTCGCCACAGCGGAACTCTGGTCTGCTAATGAATGGCAGTGGATTTTTACGGTGCTGAGTTGCCAGCCCGACGCCCAACCTTCAAAGAAGGCACACCCATTCACGCATGCACCTACCTGCATGTCTTTCAAACATCACTCGATCGCGGGGAGGACATGCAGACTCCACACAGAAGGCACTCCAGCTGAGTCATAATGATTAACATACCCATTTTCTGTAAGTTTTATTTTATTCAGCAAGTCTGACTTTTTGTTTTCTATATTTCTTTTAGAAGGAGGCTTAACATACTGTCTTAGTTCCATTTTAAGAAACAACGATGGGATATCTAAATTTAATTTTGAAAAGGTAATTTTCAAAAGAAAAGTGAGTGTGTATGCATGTGTGTGTGGTATGGAAAAACAACTGTGGCAGGGGTAGCCACCCGATTGTGTGAACATTTTCTCTAGGCGATTGTCACTGTTGAAGTGACACCCCGTCCCCATGTGTAAAAATGGGAAAAAGGGAGTTATGGATGTACAAAATTTCCAAAAGAAAATTATCAAGTCTCTGACTAATCTATTCAAGAACTTTAGACATATCCAAAGTACAAGACAAAGTCCAATTCAGTCCTTGCTGGAAATGTTTGCATACTAATGCCAATATTTAGTTTTAGGAAATAGGCAAAGCTTATGATATCCTACTTGTGAAGGCAGTACCCTACTAGTAAATAAATGTTCTGCAACAGGGTATTTTTATAAGTGCAATAATGCTATCCAGAGTGTTACATGGAAGTAACAGTCCTTTCAAAGGTGTAGAGGACTAACGTTGCCTGTAAGTGGTCGGCTGTTTTGGTTTAATGGCCAGACTAGAAAAATAAAAGCAGAATGGACAAACACCCAACACCGGACTTTTAAAAACAAACAAAAATAAATAAACACAAACCCAAGAAAAAATCCAAACTCCACAGTGTCATTCATTCCAATCAACATTTTAAAATGCCAGAGTTTTAAAATGTTTATTTGTGTGTGTGTGTGTGTGTGTGTGTGTGTGTGTGTGTGTGTGTGTGTGTGTGTGTGTATTACATGCTGTAGGACCTGATATTAGGGGCAGAGATGCTAAGAACATGTTGGCACCAAGAAATATGAGTGGCAAATAAGATTAAATGCCACAAGTATGACTGGCTTGAATGCTCATCATCATCTCCTTTCAGCTTATTAATTTGAAATGTATTTTAAATAAGCATTGGTTTAAGATCATGTACAAAAATTGATTTTTAAGAAAGGACATAATTCAAAATAAAACTGAAACCAGAGATTCTTCCACCCAAGGTACCTTTAGAAATTTAAGACACATTACATATTCCTAAATAATAAAACAAACCAAACACTACAAACTATTAAATAAAACAAAAAGCGACAGAAAGAACCCTGCAGTAACACTTTAATGCACAAAGATAAGCGCTTTCATCAGTGGTATCTCTGACTTCATCAGAATCTGTCGCTTTTTGTTTTATTCCTAAAAGAATACTTTGGCAAGCATCAAATCCTCTCCAAACCCAGTTTACTGCCTTGAACACACAGAAACAAACACCACCACACTATACCAGCATGTAAACAGCTGCAGAGATGCAGCTGTACCCAGTAGGTTTAATCCAAGAAACAAATTCACGGGGTGGACCCATAATATCAACAAACTTTAAAATACAATGAAAAGAATTTTGAACAAAAGTAAGAAAAGTTATTTCCAGAATGTTAGAGCCCTTATCACTGAAATAAACAATTCAGGAGCTTAATAAAATACACCTAAGACAAGTATGACGCTAAAATAGCTACCCAAGCCAAAGACCATCACAAGGCATTATTTTAACTATGTTCATAATCCCAAAAGCACAACACAGTAATCCACTGAGGTGATTGTGAACAGTGTTACCTCCACTGAGAGTAAAGCTGTAGCAAACCTAATGGCTGATAAATTTAGCTCTAATTTTACTCCCTCTACATTTTGTCTGCCCCTCAAGATACACCTGAAACTGGCTTGCCTCCAGCTATCACCCAAGTCTAAGTCCTAAACAAGCTATTGAAAGCTAAAAATACTACATTGAATGATCCTGACAATATTCCTGGATGCATCGTAAATAGCATGAAGCATCATTTAGCCATACCTGTATCAAAAATGTTCAGTATCAGCCTCCATACAGGTTTTGTACCAAGCAAATGGAAAACAGCTACAGTCTTTCCCCTGCATAAGGAAAGACCTTCCACAGATTCAGGCAGTTACAGACCCATGTCTAACCAGCCTCATATTCAACGCCATGGAAAGCTTTATCATGGAACTAATAAATCAGGGCATAGGGAACCCCCAAACACTAGACACATCTCAGTTTGCATTTGTTAAGGGCAGGTCATGCTTGCTCAACCTGGTAGATTTTATTGAAAAGGTCACCAAAGCAATGGATGAAGGCAAAATGGTACACACCACATACCCTGACCTGACCAAAGCTTATAACACAGTACTCCACTAGGGCATAATAGAAAAACTAACAAAAACTGGGAATAAGCCCCTTTGTCACCCACTGGATTGCCAACTGTCTCACAGATAGGATGCAGGAAATCAAAATAAGTGGAAGATGCATCCACAAAGAGCCCAATCACTAGTGGAGATCCCCAGGGTTCTGTGCTGAGACCTCTCCCTGTTTGGCATATACTTTTCTGAAGTAAAAGCCAATACCAAAGGGCTGTGTCTGTTTGCGATGACTGAAAGCTAGGGATAGTCATTCCTGCCATCCTGCAGGAAGGTTTGTCCCAAAGAAATAACTGGTGCCAGAATTATGGACTCAAACTAAATGACAAAAAATGCATTACTGTATCCTTTGGGAAATTATGTACACCAGGGAACTACCACATTGACAATACACAACTAAGAGATAATCCAGTTGTTTGGGATTTGGGAACTTATGTGGACAGTGGCCTAACTTTTGACCAGCATGTGTCCATTGTTATAAGAAAGACCTTCTGTATTGCACACCTTATAAAGAAAGGGATTGTGTTTAGATCTGGGGTCATCATTGTCCACCTTTACTCAGCCTTCATTAGAACAGTTATTGAATATAATGACCCCCTTTAGCATGTATCTATTCAGACGGATTCACTTTATAGCCTCAAAATACTGAAATGTCGAAATTCAGTATTTCAAAGCTATAAAGTCGAAACCTTAAAACAACGAAAACTCAGAAATGCAAAATTCAAAATCTCGCACACCAGAGATTTTGAATTTCGCGCTTCTACTCCACACACATGCACCTTCCTCCCCACACACAAACACAAGCTCTCTACTTAAGTATTCTAACTCCATAACACCACCACACAAGCTACATTCTCCTCGCACACACACATCACAGCAACAAAACACACTAACACACACCACAGCCACTACCCAAAACCCTTAACACATACACACTTACTTGAATCCATAACCACAGTGAAACCTCAGAAGTGCGAAATTCAAAACCTCTGGTATTCGAGGTTTTAAATTCCGTGCTTCTGAGGTTTTGATGTTTTCAGGATTCTACTTTACGGGCTTGAAATACTGAATTTAAATATTTCAGTATTCGAGCTTCTAAAGTGAATCCAATCAGACACATGCAGCAACTGGAATACCCACAGAGATAGCTTACTAAACAACATGTCCTATGTGGACCGACTCATTATTCTCAGACTACTAAGAAGTGACCTGTGTGTGGCATACAAGGCATCCTGTTTCCCAATACTGATGGATTTACTGCACATCAGCATGTCAGTTGGCATCAGAAATACTCAGTCTAAGGATCTAACCCTTTTCTGCAGCATCAGCAGAATGGTTTAGAGGGACAGGTATAGCTCATAGAGGACACCACTGCCCTGGAACAAACTCCCCATCTATGTAAAACAACGTTCATTCCTGTCCATATTCAAGCTCAGTTTTGATCTTTAAGGGAAACATAAAATGTAACCCAGACTAAATGTTTTATCCCATGCATGGGTCCCCTCAAATTATCAGTAATATCATCCCAGTTATTATTATTAGGGGTGTAATATATAGTTATCAACCATGGGATGGGTAAGAACAATCTCTAACCAAATAAGATTAGTTAATTTAAGCATAAAAAGAGGGAACTGGCTAGACATAAAATGATCCGCAAGGTTAGCTAGCCTAGTACTTACATATGAACCTATAGTCATGTCATGTGGTTTAAGACCAAGTGCAAGAAATGGTTTAAAAGATTGCACATGATTGGATGTATGTTAGTTGTCATTTCTCTTACTGTTTTATGAGCTGAATTTTATCTTGAGTCAGAGTCTGAAGAATTCTAAATGGGAACAGACAAAAGGTCTCACTCTGTGTATAATAAAATGCTGGTTTGAAGGAAAGACATATTAGCTTTTGGATTTTTTCATGTTTTTATAATGCATATGCTGTCATCTATTATTCCTTGCTTGCTTATCACTGAGTGATCCAGAAATACGTAGGAATCACTATTCAGTAATTAACTTCAGAGAATATAAACTTGTTATCAAAAAGAAGACATTTCAAAATCAGGATTTGTGTGTGGGACAGCATTAAGAAAACTGCAAAAATTGTCTGAGTATAAGAAACAAACGGAGTCTGCTCTGTTTCCATTATTTCTAAAATTGCTTTAGATGTATTTGTACTACAAAACTTAGCCTTATATTTTTATCTTTGTATTTATTTATAAGTGTTTTCAAGTCACCTACTATAATTGGCAATTTCTAAATTTGTTAAAATGGAGTCTAACCGGTCCTATTTAGGGCACATAAATGTAATATGACAATAACTTCCATGAATATCAGAATACCCTTAAGATTCCAGGATGGAAACTTTAAGATTAATGCTACAGCAAGGTTAAATATTAATAGGTAAAAAGACCATATCTAGAGTTAAAATAGAAAAATATTGCTATTCACATAATACTAAGTCTAAAATGGCAAGAAACTGTCCTAGGCCCATCCCATCTATGAAATAACCCCAAGGCTGTCTTAGAGCTTAACAACAAACTGCCCAAGATGTTCCTAACATCTTTGATATAAACCAGAAACACAAACTATGTACACACTATAACACTGACATTGATAGCCCTGGCTCAGCATATTCTATTTGCACTATTCTCAGAATAACTAATCTAAAGGGAATGTTTTACTGCAGGATGTGTAAGCATACCATGAAATAAAAAAGATCATCATCTCAGGTCAATAACAAGAAAAAAGTGTATTTAAATACATACAAATGTAATTCTGTTTGTCTCATAAAATCATCATCTCACTTGTATTAAAATATACTTAAATGTATACTCCAACTCACAGAAATGGTTAACAGAATAAGAACGTTAGCAGGTGTTAAAAAATATATATATATTTCAGAGAATAGAAACAATACATTACTAAGGTGATACTAGGAAGTTAATATAGAAATTAGTAGTTTAGTACACCAATGCCGTGTAATTAAATGAAATTGTATTTATTAAAAAGAAAATTTCAAGAGAACAGGGAATGAGAACAAACTGAAAACTAGTAGACATGTGCTTTGCAAATATGTGGTTAGTTAGATGGCTAATAATAAATGTATTTGAAATGTGTACCTTAACTTGAAGGAAGAATCTACTTACACAGTACATACTTACAAGAAACAAAGGAGTATACTTATGCTAAAGAGGGTATAAGAGATGTACTTAGGGTAAACTGCTTAAGAGAAAGAATGTACACATTTGTAGGCTAGTGTACTTGTAACTGTAGGTAGCTATAATTGACACCATAACCTAGGAAAATGTAAGAGACAAACCTGAGAACAGACCTGCTAGGGACTGCATTTATGCTGTGCTGTCGTCTGCACAAGAAACCCCTTTAATAAACTAAACCAGTAATTAAATTAACAGTTTTTTGGAACTATGGCAGTTATTCTAAGGTTTACACACTTGAGTCTTAGAAGACGTAAAAGCAAGGCCAGGAGTAAAAACGTTTTCAGTGCTCTTAAAAGATAATTAGGTATTAGCTGTGGCCTAGCCAAGTAAAAAAAAAAACATAAAATTTCATAATTCTAACTAGTATGTCTTTGAAACTAAGCACACCAAAGCCTCTGTCTGTAAAATGGAAACTTGGAATAGAAGACTTCAACTTGAATAAGCATATCAATTTATTACTTAAAAAAGATGAGCTATTACATTGTGAATGTGTTTTGTCTTGCCTTAATAAAGGGTGTAAAACTCATCTTGCAACTTTTGATATGTCTTAAAGGCAGAGTTGCCACCTATCTGTTTTTTTGTCACAATATCTGGAAATCAAACCATTTTGTCCAGTAATTTGGAAAGCACTGTACAAACTCTGGTATTCTGATAAAAAAAAAAAAAGAAACAGACTATTGGAGTTTGTTAAATCTGCGGATTTACTTTGCTTTATTGCAGCGAAGCCTAGTAAATCAGCAGAAAAAATATCTCAAACAGAAAAAAAGAGAGCATTCTCCTACATCTGACATAATGCTGACATCATGAAATTGGCAGAAAGTGGGTGGGGAGATGGGAGGGGATGAGTGGTGTTGTGGGAGGTGCCAGGGGTGTGGCCTTGTCTGGTTTTTGTCACAACAAAAGGTGGCAGCCCTACTTAAAGGACTCCTTAAACTCTATACTTTCAATGATGGATTCTCTATAGCAAAAACACTGTGCTAACATTTATTTACCAACAAATATTGTTGGTTTCAAACTGCAACAGTAATCATATAACCATGAGGATTTTAAGCAAAGAAAGAAAGCTGTCCAAGGAAACAAAGCACAATGCAAGACATACTAGTATCTTTCAAATACTTAGTTCTAATATAAACCAAGACACACCAGAACATTTAAAATCACCTACAGCTAATGCAGATATGTATAACAGTAATGTATATAAAGCTACAATCAAACTGTAATAGCTAAATCCATAGAATAATGCATTATTTCTTATAACCCAAATTAAGACCTAACTAAATTGATTAAAAATTCTGGTGACCAGTAAGAGGGTAGATAAGCATGCATCTATGTTGTAGGGAAATAATTGTTAGTTAAAAAGGACAGGAAAACTGCAATGAAGCGCATATAGAAAAGCAATCCAGTAACTCATAAGTAAATTAAAATGCTTTCGAGACTAATGGCTGCACCCACAGATAACTAAGCAATAAAATTATATAATAACTACTGAAAAAGCAAGCAGAATTTACATTTTAACCACAAAATCAGTCATGTTTGAAAGCAATACTGTTTCTTTAAGGCTGCTTAACAGATATTTACAATCATTCTAAGTGAAAATTTTAAAAGAAAACAAAATTGAAAATATATTATTTATGAGAAACTGCCAGAAGGTAGCTATTTTTTTCTGTCTAGTTTATATTTAAATGGATATTTAAATGGAACAGCCTCTGAGATCATTACTTTGAAGCCACTTCAAGAGAAATCTGACTTTTTAGATGGTTCTAAGAATGCTTATAGTATCTTAGTAATTCTGGAATTTTATGTAAAATCAATCTTTGAGGATTAGAAGGATTTGTATGAAAGACATGATGAGGTCTCTCCACAAGCATATCATATCTTCTGTGAATTTTATCAGTTAAGAGGGAGTAACACTTTTTGAGCTTGTGATTAAGTTTTAGTTATAGGGAATGCAATAGTATCTTCACAAGAAGAAACATGTTGTCCTTTAACTACATAACAGAGAGAAGGCATTAATATATGTAAGCAGAATGGACATTTTTTCTGTAGTGAGTTGTATAAAGTCCCCTCTCTGGGCCAGTAATCAAGGAGTCTGAATCCCCAAAACCAACACTGCAGAGGGATGTTCACTTGGCACAAAAATAGACACACAGTATTTCCAGATGCAGGTCTCTACATCAAGCACAATTTCCCTTAAGAGCACACAGGGAACATATTCAGTCCAGGATCTAGATTTCTCTCTCTCTGTCTCCCTCCAGGTCTCCGGTAAGACTCCACACTGGCACAGCTATAAAGTTGAGACCTCAGCTGAGTATCCATGCCAAGTCCTACAGCAGCCTATCTGTGAAACCAGTGCTTCATGTCCTTGCTCCAAGTAGTTGACCCACACACTATTTGAGATTTGATTTTCACACACACACACACACCTGGGAAAGGCTGGAAAAACTTTACTAGCTATGCCACCTTCGGCCCAGTCTGTGAGGTAGTTACTCCCACCAGACACTCCAAAGTCAGCTACTCTAAGGCTCTTACAAGGGTACCCAATTATACTGAGTAGAATTAAAATTAATACAAATGGTAGTGTTTTGACCAATGCAGTAAGGCTTTCAGGAGTGGCCATGGAGTCACCAAACAGATACGAGTACTCTCAAAGGTTAAAATATTCTCTAATGGACCAGCCACAATGAAAAGTTTAAATATATTTAATAATAAATAATAAAATAACATGAAAATACGGAATATCTATTTACAATACACACCAGAGTTTCAATCACAGGAAATATGAAACTAACACAGATAAACAGAGTCACACAGATACAGAAAAACAGTGCTTAACTAATCTCACTATATTTTCTTGACTGATCTAAAGAATTACTATTCCCTGCTTCACTTACTAGATCAAGGTTCCAAAAACAGAGTGCACTGAGACTTTATTCTCAACTAGCATTAAAACATCACTTTAGTGATGGATTCCAAAATGACATCACATACATCTGGTCATCTGACTTCTGGTTCCCATGCTACCCCCTTGGCTAGAAGCTGCCAGGATTTAGCACATATGTACCAATAAGACACATGCATAGAGCTTGCTAAGATCTGTTACAGCTTCTGGAAGTCATAAAACCATAAAATATTTCCAGTCTTCCAGAGTAGCAATTTGTTTCCTGCTAGAGACAGTACAGAAGGCATCCTAGTACTTGTTTTCCCAAACATTTTGTCTCTTGCTGAAATCAGAACTGTAAGATACAGTCTTTATGGCCTAAATTAAGTAATTTAATTTCTTACTATTTGTCAAAGTTAGATGGACTGAGATTAACCTCTTCTGTTCCATTATCCTCTGTTAAAACATATACATTTAATCTGTTACAATACAGTCAGGACCCACTGTTGGTACATTTTTCAACACAAGCATCTGTACAAATCAGTGTGATATACAAATGACATGTAATTCTTTACATAATTCCAGCTAGCTGTGGTGGCATATGTTACATATCTACTGCCCTACATCTCCTGGTACAGCTGGCAATACCTCACATTGTCACAAGTTGTAATACAGCGTGCCTCTCTTTTACTTTAGTCAGTGAAATATTTATTTCTTATTTACATTGGAGCAGAATAGATTTGCTTTTACTTTTTCTGTATACTTCTGACTTTTGATTATCATTTCTTTCTGAAGAATATAACCTTTAGAAAATTCTAATCTAATACTATGAGTTAATTTATTCATTTCCCTTAGCAGGACAAACAACCTGAAACTTGAGTTGAGGCAGTATGAATGATAAACTTGGTAAATTATATGAGTTAGAGCAAAATAGAAGTAAACAACCACTCAAAATAACAGTATTTGCAAAAAAGAGTTAATCTTGTAGAAACTTAGATGTAAAAGTATTTTAAATGAAGAAAGAGCAAGCAAATATTTGGAGCTCTACAAACAAAAAACAGCCAACCACAGATGTGCAGCCAAGTCTGGAGTCCGTTTCTTGTTATTTATTGACTTTGATGATGGTCCCTGGTAATGACATTGGTTCCAGGGTGCACTCATCCATAAATATATGTCTTTTCAGAAAAAAAGTAGAAAATTATAATCATTGCATATGATATACATGACTAAAGACCCATCAAGGGATGTTCTCCCATAGATTATTAAAGATGAGAAGAACACTAAATGCAAGCAGCCTGAATAAGTCAAAGTTAATACTCCACAACCAAAGCAGAGTAAGGCTAAAAAAGAAAAGTTTAATAGCTTCAGAATTTTAATTTCTGATTTACTCAAAGATCATCTGATATAGTAAAAATGTATCCATTATTTTTATGTTCACCATTAGGCTACAGAATATCAGCCAAAGGACCCTAGTTTGCAGCAGAGCACACAGTGTCTGCCCATCTCTAATGATTCACAATTCCCATTGTATTTAATAAGTTAGAGACTAAGAGAGATGCATATTTCATAAGCATTTTATAGAAGTCAGTAGGATGAACTGTTCTGTAGACTGATAAAAGGATCTTTTGCTTCTAAAGTGGTACTGGTAATGTTGATGCCTTGAGTAGTTCTATTTTGTTTCACTTTAAGCAAGTTACCTCACTCATCAAAAGACAGTCTTTTCAGAGTGGATGACAGCTACACAGAAGGCTGTAAAGGAATCAGAACTACAGGATGAAAGTCATAAGCAGTTTATTTTGTTAATCCTTTGTATTAAACTGCCAGAGACCAGTATTATTGCACACTTATTTAATTTTAGTTTGCAGTTCACTGTAAGGAATGACAAACAGCCAGGATAAATAGTAGAATTGCTTCATGATGATGGTCAACTTCATCAAGTTTAAGTTGTCTAACCTGCTGATTTGCTAAGAGTCAGCTGTTTGAGACACCCATATCTCAACTGGTATAATCTGACATCAAAAGGCAGATAATCAGTTAAAATAAAAAGTTTTATCGGGGAGGGAAAAGCCCTGTAGACACACATGTGGTGGACTGCATCCCAGCATCCCAGGTACTTACGTATAAAACTCTTGAGATCATACTTTCACAGAGAAATGGGAACAGTAAACTTCTGTATATAAGACTGCCCCTTTGCATCTATCATAATGCTTGATCAGGCAGAGTAACTACCTATATTCAGTTATTGGGACACTTGAGAAGAATCTGATTTGTGTCTCTGTCAGTTGTTCCTCAAACAAATAGGAAACATTCTAAGTAATGTGTTATAGCACTCTCTATAATATAGTATTTTAATAATAACTGTCTCTGTGTATTTAAGGTGGGACAGGATAACAGATTATAACTCTCTGGGAGGAGGAAAGAATATAGTAAATAGGGTGGAAAGTGGCTCCCAACTGAAATATCAGTACTTGAAATGTGAGTGCTGACATGGCAAAAAAAAGACCAAAAACACAGGAGAAGAGCAAATCTTGAAGATCATTTTTCCTCCTTAAAACTTCTTTTTGTGGGGGGGGGGGGCAAGCCCCTTGTACTCTGCACAACCCCCAAACTTATATATAACAACTCTGAGAATGCCATACATTAGAGAAAAAAGAATATTCCAAGAAATGGCATCTCAGACTTAGTATATATAAGTCTGTTCTTTTGGCCATTAATTCTCCGTATTTCAGGACTCTATTTAGCACGTTTTAACATTCCAAATGGTTACCATCAAAGATACTGCACTCCTAGCCAAATGTTTCCTGATAATTTTGACAGATAAACTGATTCTAGATTAGTTTGCCATCTGGATCAAAATGAGACAGAGTTTTCTTACTGAGAGAAGTGATTAAGGATTAGATATAGCTGTGCAACCCAGGATGATTTACCAGCTAAATAATGTAATTCAAAGGTTAGTCTGTTCATGTAGTCTTCATCACCCTTCTCTTAGTTTAGCTATTTTGAAATGTAGTGTAAAATGTTCTAATGATTTAAACACATTTTGCATATTAAGTCATTTTTGAAGCATTCCAAAATATTAATAGTTACAATACTAACATTGTATTCATTACCGAGTATTACCTTCTCTATTCACTGTGTATGAAAGTTGCTTGTCTGTATTAAGGCTGGTCACTTTATTTTCTGTATATAACAAATGCATAGTAGTACATTAAATGTGTGCATTTATTTCCCATGAGGGCTTTGTTGTGGCTTAAAAGTGTCCAGTAATTCTAAACTCCACATGCAGTTAAGAAATGCCACATAAAATAAAAGGCCATCTAGTAGATGTAAATGAATGATGTGCTGCCTTACACTCTCCTTCCTTAATATGCAGACATTATCCCGTTTCTGTAAATGAAAAGTACAGATGCACTTTGGAAGCGTATTTGCCAATAAGAAAATGTAGGAAGGAACCTTTAAGCTGAAGAAAGTAAGGCATCAGTGTAGAGGCTGCACGTGGCATCTCATCTGAGCTGCATTTATTCTGAAGGCCATATGGTTATCACTATGGCAGGATCATTTGAAAGCTTTGAGAGGTTATCAGGGAAAAGGGACCTATTCCAATACCCTTCAAACTTGTATATAATTAAATTACTTGTGAATCATCCAGTGCAGATAGAAATGGGTTGGCAGTATTCATTGCTGGAAAGAAGGCATCAGAAGATATCATACAAAGCATACAATCAGGCACAAAAAAGAGCATACTTGTACACCTTCAGAGTTTTTACAAATAACACTGATAATGTTCTAAGCATTAAATAAATTATTTATGCTGCATGATGAATGATTTATAAATGTCACTGTTAAAAGTTGGATGCTTCAGTGCTTTTAATCTTTCAAGCAAAGCTTTCAAAGGAAGTTGAAATATGTTCTTCGTTCCCTTTCATTCAGCACCACATATGCTGATGGTTGTGATAAGATATAGAACATCTGAAACGAAACAAGCAGAAAATCCAGTATGTCTACATTTGGCTTACAGCACTGCCTGAATAATAAACTGGAATGAATGTACAGCAACTGATGTGTATGCTTTGCACCACAGAATGCCCTCTACTAACACTGTTTATCTTTAAATTACAGGAAGGAGAGCACTGCTATTACCATGGCAAAATCCGTGGAAACAATGCATCTTTTGCAGCTTTGTCAACACACCATGGTCTCCAGTACATATGAAAACTTCCTTTTTTGAGAATTCTTCCATCACTGACTGGAAAATAATGCCTTTTTATTCTTAATTTGCTTCTCAGTTGTTGCAACTGTTTTCACTTAAAATTGCCTATATTCACTTACACAATTGCTTAGTTTTTTTTTCAGAAATATTTTTTACATGCTTGAAATGCACATTGTTTTAGGTGTCCTGTGACTTTCCTGACTTTATACCCATTTTCTTTATAACCTTTTAAGTCCGCTGGCTGTAGAGTAACTTCTTATTCATGACCATCCATAGTTCAAGGCAAAATAAAAAAAAACCAAAAA
>NC_056732.1:1453550095-1453560612 GCF_019279795.1 Protopterus annectens
TAAAGCCCCCACTATTAACAACAGTACTCCAATCTCACTGGCAAAATTCACTATCCTACCTCACCACTGAACACTTCAAACATCTCCAAAATATGACAAGACCATACATAAACTCATAAAAATACCACATCTTATAACAACTGGGCTAATACGTAGTGGAGATATTCATCCCAACCGTGGACTCACAAACCTTTTAACTAACCCTAACTGTCAACTCCACCTTTCACCCTTCCTTAACAAAAAAAGTTCAGACCTCATAATACTAAATGTCAACCTTAGAAGTATCCTTAGTAAAATACATGAACTTCATGCTACCCTAACTCTTTACCATCCCGACATTGTCCTGCTAATAGAAACCTGGTTAAAACCAGATATCAGGGACAATGAAATAGCAACCCTTGGTTATAAATATATATATAGAAAAGATAGACAAAAAAAAGAGGTGGGGGAGTAGCCATCCTATTTGCAAATAGCCTTTCTCTAGAACTTCTAAACGTAGACATCCCTAATTTCCAAAATGCAGAAATAATACTAACCAAACTCTATCTTAACCCCCCCAAAATATCTTAATATTATAGGCATTACATTCCACCTGGCCAGAATATCCCTACAATGAAACGTATATTACACTAGCCATTCATCACCCTCCCTCAAGAAATTATCATAGCAGGGGACTTTAACATAGATTGGAATGCCTGTAACGCATATACCCCTACAAGCCATGTTAACCTCCATGGCTACTCACAACTAATCAAATCTCCTACTAGAATTGATAAAAAAAACCTAACAAAGAGTCAGTACTAAACTGGATCTTAACTGTCCATCCAAAAACCACACAGATCTCAGGCTATCTACCCAACAGTCTCAGTGATGACCTCCCTACTTTTCTTCTCAGACAACTACTAACCCCTTCAAGAACCCTAAAATACCATCAACTCTGTAATACCAAAAACTTTAATGCCCTAGAATTCACAACCATACTTAGAAATTGCAAGTGGAACCCAGTTAACTATCTCCCTTTAGATGAAGCAGTACAATACTTCAGTAACACCTTTAACAGTATCATAAATAAACTAGCACCCCAAATCGTATGGATTAAACCCAACTATACTCCCTGGCTTACTACGTCACCAGATCACTACTAAAAGCAAGCCTGGGAGAAATGGTCCAAGGAGAAAACCACTGTAAACTGTCAAAAATACCTAGGGGTTTCAGACCTAACAGCATTATTTTTAAACAGTGAGGCATCTGCTGCCTGAAGTCTGGTCAATCCATATTCCCAACTCTTTCAGTTCTAGGGAATTATTAATACCTAGAGCTCAGAAACTCAGCCAAAAAACAGATAAGGCAGGACGCAAAAGATCATCATAGTAACATCCAAGCAAAACAGAAAAATCCCCAAATGTTTTGGTCTGCCATAAATAACATACTGCATCCAGATCAACCACTACTGTACTGCCAGGTTTATCCAATACCAAAGATGATATTCCAACCCAGTTTAACAAATACTTTACCAAATCCATTTTAGACCTTATAAATACTAACTTCTCTCCCATCTCCCCTTTACCCCCACCAATTCACAATCTCAAAAGTTTTAATTTTCAACTAGTCCCTACTGCTACTGTAAAAAAATCTTAAAAAACTCAAACCAACTACTCTAGCTGCAGACAACCTGCCAGCAAAGTACCTGAAAGTAGCAGCTGATGCCATCTCAGTCCCTGTCGCCATCCTAATAAACTGCTCTATCTCAGAAAATAAAACACCCAAAGACTAGAAAACTGCTCACATAATTCCATTTCACGAAGGCAGCAACTCAGCCACTCTGTCTCAAAAAAAATTAAACACCCAAACTCTGGAAAACTGCTCACATAATTCCACTTCACAAAGGTGCCAACTCAACACTGTCTCCCCTTTCCAAAATCTTGGAAAAATGCATTCATACACAACTGTTAGAATATCTGTTAACAATCTACTAACCCCCTCACAACATGGATTCTGACCTAATCGTAGCACTACCACAGCCCTAGTGAGTTTTACCAATACCGTTAACCAACTCCGTAGTGAAGGTAATCTAGTGTCCTCAGCTTTCTTTGATTTGTCAAAAGCATTTGAGACCGTATCACATACCAAACTCTTAAATGTTCTAGCTGATCTAAACCTCAGCCAGACAGCAACAGTCTGGTTTCAAGACTATCTGGATAGCCGTCAACACGCAGTATTATGGAAACAAAACCTCTCCCCCCACTTCTACCGGTTACATAAGGAGTCCCACAAGGCTGTATCCTTGGCCCACTCCTCTTTACAATTTTCACAGACAAACTTCATACAGCCACAAGACACACCACACTCATACAGTATGCAGATGATTCAGCCCTAATATGGGCTGCTCCCACCCTCCAGCAACTAGAACAAACAACTCATTCATTCACAGCTATAGAAGCTTGCCTAACTAATGCTCAACTAATACTGAACCCCAAAAAAACTAATCTAATCTTGTTTCACCCTATTAGACCGCCTGACACCTCCCCTCCATTCAAAATCACCTCAGCCAATAGCACCATCATAACTCCAGTTTCTAGTACTAAGTTATTAGGGGTTACTATTGACCAGAATATGTTATTTGACATTCATGTTGCCCAGGACATAAAACAATTGCACACAAAATTAGTGTGCCTCTACAGGAGCAAACACTATCTCACAGCCAACACCGAGCCACAACTGCTAGAACTCACTTTATTTCAACGTTGCTTTACGCATCCCCTGTCCTCACCAGTCTAAGAAAGTCAGATATAACAAAACTAGAAACCTAAATAATTAATAATTAATGGTGGAATTTATAACTCACCTAATGCCTCGACACAGATAAATAGGGTAGTGGGACATCTCCCTTTTCCATTGCCAGTCAGGACAGACAAAGGAGGGAGACGAACGAGATCAATGAGTCGAGGGCGCCAGAAGCACAAATTCTCAGGGGAATTCAACCCAAATCAAACATCGAAGAAAATGTGGGGGAAGGCAGCGAATCATTGATTTTAAATATTTCATCCTATGAATTATCCTCCGAGAAGAACGATGTTTTGAGTAGGGGCTTGAATTTCATTCCCACATGTGAGAGTAAGTTATCAGATACGATTTTGGACCTGAAGGTCTTTTGTAGGAATGTGATGCTACGATTACAATTTGGGGACAATGTTAGACAGCAAGTCCCCACAGGTACTGAACAAGACCCCCCCTCTCCTTAGGAAATTAAGTACCTATGTCCCTATCAATCATCCTTTAGTTGATGCTTATATGAAGCTAACAGAAGAAGAAATGTATAAGTTTTATGACAGTAAGGACAGAGACAATAATAGGAAGTTCAAATATAATTTGAATTATAATGAGAGAGTAGCACTAAGGAAATTACAGGAAAACGAGTTAATATCTATAACGCCAGCAGATAAGGGAGGCCTTATTGTGGTCATGGATAAGGTTCATTATGTTCAGTCATTGCAAGAGATGCTAGATGACAATAAGTACTACAACGAGATTACAGTTATAGAAGTCCACAGGGTCATTGATTTAATATCTGAAATGTTAAATGATATTTTTAGAGGAGGTTTTATTACAGAAGACACCTATAGATACCTTAGTGTGGTTAATCCTTTGATACAATTGATACAAGGACTGCCGAAGCTCCATAAGGAACCATTGAATCCACCAATGAGACCCATAGTGGCAGGTGTAGGATGGGTCACAGAACCCTTGTCGATTTATGTTGAGAAACATCTGAGACCAGTGATCAGTCAGAACAAGGTGGTCCTTAGGGACTCTAAGCAGTTCCTTATAGATGTTTATGAATGTACAAAATAGATTCATGATTTAGATGGGGTGATCTTTGTTACATTTGATGTGCAGTCACTTTTCACTGTTCTTCCAAATGATTTAGGAGTGCAATATGTACAAGAATATCTCACGGTTAACAGTGAGTTCAGCCCAGTACAAACAGATCTTGTTTGTCATTTCCTAGAGGTGATTCTGGAGAATAATCTTTTTACTTTTAATGATAGGATGTATATTAAAAAACATGGCGTGGCAATGGGCACTTCGTGTGCTAATAGTTACACCAACATGTTTCTGGCACATTGGGATAATACTGTGCTCTTTAGAAAGGATGAGTACAAGCAACATGTCATATTTTATCGACGTTTTGTCGATGACTTGTTTTTGTTATGGGAAGGAAGCCAAGTTCAGTTGTGTGAGTTTCATCAAATGATGAATGAACTCACTGAGTGTTTGAGATTTACTATTACATGGTCATATACATGTATAGAGTATTTGGATCTCTGTATAGAGAAGTTGGACAATGACCTCATTAATACAGGGGTATACCGGAAAGTGTGTCATAGGAATTTCCTATTAGCCAGATCAAGTATGCATCCTGGTTATATTTTTCGGAATCTGATAAAAGGCCAAGGTATGAGGGCATCTAGATTGAATCCCTTGCATGAAGGGTTCCAGAGTGAAATGAAGAACCTGGAATCCAGACGAATAAGGAGAGGGTATAAACAGAGTGAGATTGAGAAGAATCTGTCAGAGATTGGCACACTAAGGGAGGATGTAGCGGCACCATATTACGGGCCATGTAAGGAAGTCATCAGAACAGTGGATAAGGAAAGTACTATCAGTAACAACTATCGTCAGATACCCCTTTTCTTTACCAATGATAATAAGGATTTGGTTGAGATTTTTAGTAAGAACTGGTCTATTTTGAAAGTGGATTTAGGGATTAGTGAGATGGTAGGTGAAAAACCAAGATTTCTGTACAAAAATAGGAAGAACTTAAAAAGACTCCTCTGTTATGACAAGGGCAGCAATGAATTTAAACATGAAGTATGCTCCACATTACCCTGTGGCAAGTGTAATTTCTGCCCATTATTTAATACATCGAACATATTTTATCATCATGATCTCTAGAGGGAGTTTGTGTTCCATGCCACAGCTACTTGTATGACATCAAATGTGGTATACTTAGCAGAATGTGAAACCTGTCATTCATTCTATGTTTTTAAGACCAACAGGGTCTTCAGAGACAGGATAAGAGAGCACATGTATCATGTTAAGAAAAAGATAGAACACAATGCACTTTCTAAACACATTATACAAACTGGAGATGCACATAGATTCAGCTTTAGGGTTCTAGAGTTTGTTGCACCACATATTAGAGACGGTGACATCAGGATTCACACGGAATACAGAGAAACAAATTGGATTATTATCCTGAGAGCTGATAGGGGGAGGGGGTTGAATGAAAGAGCATCCATTAAACCCCTACTTAAAAAACGGAGGGTACAGAAATGAGATAGGACTGTGTTTACTTATACACTGAATGTATTTATTTATATGCTTTCTATATATATTTTTATGTATATATATATATTTTGTGTTACATGTATTATTTATACATTTATATTACTATGCATTAATTGTTGAATAATGTTTTCTTGTATTATGAAGTGCATCTTTTATGTTAAGAGCTGAGGTTTATATGATATAACATTGTCTTTTTAAGAAGCTGTATGATTTAATGGGAACACTATTGTGATCGGACAATGGTTTTTAAATTTTTATATATAGAGATTTTGTTTCATGAATTGTTAGATGGTCTGAGGAAGCTTATTAGCGAAAGCGCTTACCATATCTATTTTTATTTGTTGCTGTCTATAATAAATTTATGAACAAGGAAAACAAGGATAATAAGAAGCTGCTTGGTTGTTTCGTTGTGAGCATCTGTCTTGGTTTAATTTATATTAACTGTTTTCACAACGAAGCATTTGTCCTGTGGATTATTCCCTGTTTTGCTTTGTTATAAAACTAGAAACCTGTTATAATAAAATAGCAAAATTTGCTACAGGCGCCAACTATAGATCCCACCACTGCCACTCTCTTAAAAGCTTTCATGGCTTGAATTCCCCTCATTGCTAAAATACAACCAGCTCAAAATGGCTCACCAAATTATAAACCAGCCTGAAAAAATCCAGTCCTAAATAACTTACTAGCTCACTGCTTTAATAAACAGACCCTTCACTCTAGCAATAAGGCACTATTAGAAATAACAAAAAGCAAAAACCACGCTGGAGAATCCCTCTATTCCTGTAGTGTCGCCAAAGCCTGGAACAGCCTTCCACTAGACATTAAATCCAACACTAACATAGTCCAATTCAAAACACTACTAAAAGCACATATATCTGCTACATGGATCTGCTCATGTACTGAACCTGGCTAAATAAAACTAAATTAGAATAAACCAAGTCACCTAACAGACTGGCCAAATTACTGGCCAGACTAAAACCAGCTACCTAAATGACTTCAACTCTATCTAAGTCACGCCAAACTTGCTAGATACTAACTAAATGTAAAGGCTTCTAGTCTCTTCTACACTCTCTACACATTTTCTTTTAGCATATCTTGAGATCAAACTTGAACATATTGGCCAATCTTGTAAAGACTGTATATAAAGCAATCTGCCCAAACAGACATGCTTGTATGATTTTTGTACCCTCCAGTAGTAATCTTGAGCTACTTGTGTTATTTCTATCCTGTACAAATTCCATAATCTGTAATTTGCTACTTTTTAGAAATGCTATGTAAATTTTTTTTAGATTTCTTAAGAACTTTAAGTTTTCATTCTCTGTATGTCTTGGAGCTTTTCTCCCCAGGCCTCCGCTGAAAATGGACTTTCCCGGTAAACAAATGTAAAATAAAATAAAATAAAAATAAATGCCTTTGATAGGTATAGTTTTCTAAAAACATAATGTACTGTACATCAGCTGTTATATTTATTCACTGGCATTTTTTTTTACTAAGAAATTGTCATTCTTACCTTGCAAAAATTCAGTCACACTTAACTGACAAGTACTGTATGATCACAAAGTCCTTTTGTTGGCATGCCAAAGCTGCATTGCATGTCATTTTATTTTAGCACATTGTTATTGGTATTTTACTTACACAACTGCATAGTATGCTTTCCTGGCCAGCATGAGGTTTACTTCTGTCCTACCTCTCTCCATTTCTTGGCTAATTTCTTCTGCTTCTTGAAAAAAAAGATGGCTGTTGCAAATATATTGTAGGCTCACTGCCATTTGTGGAGCTCCTTCTTCACTGTACATAGCACAAAACAAATATTAGAATAAAAAGAGCTCTAAGCTGTTATGTACTTCTATTTTTGTACGACTGGCATGCCCTAATGGTACACGTATGTGTTATCAGAACATAGGTTACATGTTGTCTACAGAGGGATACAGATCTGATTACTAATTGTGGTTTGGAGTTACTGGAAGATAAAGGAACAGTATCAGGGTTATACTGTGATGTGTAAATGCACAACTAATGCCAGCAGTAATGGTTAATCTGATTAGTTGATGTCTGCAGGGTTGGTAAAAATAAAGCAGAATATAGTTGAGTGAAGAAAATACCTTGTTAAGAGGGGTGTTAAATGCATCATTCTAAGCAGTACTCAGTCTTTATAATCTGTAGAAAGAAATGCAATGACTACCAAATAACCTGCAATGTAATGCTGAGAGGGACAGGCAGGACACAGATATAAAAAATGTATTTAAATAGTTGTTAAGACAATCGTAAATATCTTATTTACATAGAATGTAATTTATATCATGAGCTGTAATTAATTTTACATTTTTCTCTTCTCGTTTTTTTTTTTTTTTTTTTTACATTAACAGTGGAATGTTCTTTGATGAGACTTATGCTTACCATATCAGGCCTCTTGAAAGTGAAGAGTACAGTGTAAGTATATCAAGTTTTTGGCATTACTGAGCTGGAAAGCACATGTAAGTCCAGATTCACTTGGATTTTCGAGTTTCAGTTAGTCACCAGAGTTCCAGAATAAAACAAAATTGTGTGTGTGAAATACAGAAGTTACTTACTGCTAAAAGTCAGTCTTACAGATCCCCCAGCTGAATGTTATTCTTTACATATATTATATTGTCTGTATCTGTACAGAATTTTCAAACTTGAATCTCAGAAAAGATGAAGGATCCATGACTTCAGTGGACATTGCCTTATTGTTAATCATTGTGCTACAACCCCTTTTTTTAAAATAATGCTACATAAGATTCTACTGTGCAATTTTACGTGATGTTAATTGAATGAACAGTGCTGAGCACACTCTGGTAACTAGGTGACAGCCTCACAAGAGTTCTTGGATTCCCTACCTTTCTTAAGTCTGATTATTACATGGAATGTCACTATTTAAGTACATGCGCATACTCTTGGGTCTTTGTGCCAGAATTTTGCAAGCATTTCAAAAAGATGAACAGTTTGCATAGATTAAACACATCCTATCATTCCTAATTATCATGAAAAGCCTTAGATTAAAAAAGGAAGAATAACTGAAAGGGAAAACACTGATCAGACTGAGAAGCTTAGAAGATCAAAGAAGTGGCGAGGTTACAACTCCAAATGAACAAGGAGCAATAACACAGTCTCAAAATTACAAGGAGCTATGTTAAGATTCAAAACAAATGTAAGTTAAAGGAGAAATACTGGAACAGATAAAATATTGACTGCTAAACAAATTTCACTTTTATATAATCAAGTCTTTTTGCATTTTGATCGTATTTTTTATGTTCCTTAAAACAACTCAGATTCATAGAGCTTAGCTGTATGTGTTGCAGAAGTACAAATAAAATGTCTTAGAGAATGGGCGACCTGTACATCGCCTGACTGATTGGAGAATGAACGTTCTACAGCAGAGTGTTAATCTGCAAGTAATGATTGCTGAAAAGTGAGTCTGATACTTCACGGCAGCATATTAAGCTAATATAGAGCTTGGACTGTAACAGAGATAATGGCCACCATTATTTTACACTCGCTAAGCAGTGCTTTTGTCATTTAGCAAGTGTAAAATAAAAAGAAGCTGGAAAAAAAAAACTAGAAAAGTGTGCATGTCTGTGCATATGTGACAGTGTATGCATATGCATGAAAGTGAGACTGATCGACCCATTATTTTGCACTCACTAAGCAGCACTTTTGCTGTTTAGCGAATGTAAAATTAAACAAAAGATAAAGAAAAGTGTGTCCATGCTCGCGTCCATGCGTATATGTGTGTGTGTGTGTGTGTGTGTGTGTGTATGTATGTATGTGTGTATATATATATATATATATATATATATATATATATGTGTGTGTGTGTGTGTGTATGTGTGTTTGTAATGCAATACTGCCCTCCAAGGTATGTGTTACTGTGTGAATAATGCCCTTTCAGAGGTGTAGAGGCCCTACGCCTGCAGTGTTGGGCCTCCCCTGGACTTGCATTATTTACAAACTAATTGTTTGCATTATTGCTTGCAACACACCCTGGACCACGACACAAAAACATAATGCACTATGCAATCCTGTTTCTAGCAGGATTGCTCAGTGTATTATAAAGGATCATTTGAAAGATCACTCTACTGCTACAACAGTAAGAAGACACTGAATTTTGGTGCGGCAGTCACTGTGCTAGAAAAAGCTGCCTGTAAATATGGCAGTATGGGAGCATGGTTATGCAAATTAGCCCAGTGCACTTCCCCATTGCTTTTGTAGGGAATGGAATATCATGACACTGCAACTCAATGAAAAGTTTAACTGTACTATTTTATTTTATTTTATTTTTATTTATTTAACATTTGTTTACCGAATGTCTGACTTAGACTGAGCCAATTTTCAGTGGAGGCCTGAGGAGAAACTCTCCAGACGCATGTCTTTGTAATGTGGGAGGAAACTAGAGCACCTGGAGTAAACTTACATGAATGCAGGGTGGACATGTAAACTCCACACAGAAGGCACCCCAGTTGAGACTCGAACCAGAAAACTTCTTGCTGTGAGGCAACAATGCAAACTTCTGCACCACTGCACCATCCAAGGTAAAGTATTAAAAATGTATACTGCCTTTCATCATTTATTGGTGGCACACATCCATTGATCTCCATTCCAACAAACTAGAACCAAAGGAAACACAGGAACAATTGACCAGCACCCGAACCTGCAAAACACCATCAACCACAACCAACGATTTGACCTAGGTTTCGTCTTTATTCAGACTTCTTCAGAAAGACATTAAACAAATCAATTCAACCTATTCCAGCTTTATAAGACAAAAATCATGACATCATTACATAATTGAATAATTGACATCCAACTTATTTAAGGTAGACTGAACATACTCAACCAAAAAATTAAAAAATATAAAAAAATATATATATATAAATGTAAATGAATAAGTAAATGCAATATTATGCTCTTACTTGAAAAATACTAAAAAACATATAAATATGCAATGAGGAACATATAAACTCATCACCCAAGAATATGCTTTAATTTTAAAACAGGGGCAATGCTGATGTGGTCATTAATGCCAGGAAATACCGTGGCATTCAACCTTAATTGCCACCTCATCTCACTGATATCAAGATGGATATCTAAAACATTACCCTGGGAAAAATGCCAATGCATGATGTTAAGGCATTCATTTTCACTAT
>NC_056732.1:1453561112-1453593612 GCF_019279795.1 Protopterus annectens
CTTAATGTGCTTTGTTTGTGTCATTTGTAAACCACTTGCTTTATTTACATTTTAATTCACTGCATGCTTTCCTTTTCTGTAACTAGCTTGTGACTGAAAAGGGCTGTTGTAGTCCAGATCATCTATAATTAAGAATAAACTGGAAATAAACAGTTAATTTGTGTAGTGTCTGCCATCCTACACACATTTATAAATTAAATGGAATAGAAGAGAATAAAAACAAATATTTAATTTGTGTAGTATTTCTGCTACTTCACTTATATACTGTCATTGCTGACTTTATTAGGTTTGATCAAAAAAGATAAGGGATAAGGTAGGATTATTGATATAGCAGAATAGACTAGGGTCCAGCAGCATAACCGTTGAGTAACTCTGCATTTTCAACACTTGAAGAGTGTGTGTACTTGATTGTGAATAACAGAGAGTCGTTTCAGTATCGTGGTGACGTTTTTGAAGCTTTTGCTCCTCATACAGATTAAATCAAATAATAATAGGTAAGGGCATATGTCTAAGATTCTGCCTCACTGCCCATAGCATTTGCTTCTAAACTTGGCTAAGTTTATGTTGAAAACTTGCAGGCTTCTACTAACTTTAACAGAAGATGATAGCATGTTTCAGCTTTCAACCAGGCTGTAGTTCATTTATTATTCTTTGTCTTAATTTGGAATACTTTTATGCAGGCTCAGGCACTTAGATAAATAGCCATTGGATAAAACTGTGAAAACATTAGCTCCCATTTTAATCTCCTGAAGTTTAGATTATATTTAGTACAGAAAATTAAAAAGACATTTAAAACTGTCAAGATAAGTTTTTTTTATTTATTATTATTTTTTTTTGTTTTGCTTTACCCAAGTGATTGACAGCCTCTCACTTATATTAGGGAGTTCAGAAATATATATTTTGTCACTGGACGAAACTGGAACATCCTGTTGACTTCCTGTGAGATAAAAAAAAAAAAAAAACAATAATAACAGATAGGTAGTGAGCTGGATTTAAAATCCAGTAATTTTAATCAACGGTTATGCCGTAAAAGTAATGGTTTAGCTGGAAAAGAGGAGGCACCTTTGCCCATTTCAGATTTATTTGTATATATATATATATATATATATATATATATATATATATATATATATATATATATATATATATATATGTGTGTGTGTGTGTGTGTGTGTGTGTGTGTGTTTTAAGTTAAAAAAGTAGCATCTTGACCCCAAATCCTTGAAGGGGGAATTGGATCTCACATAAAGTAATCATTTTGTGTTAGTTCATTAAGCATCTGTTAATCAGAGTGCAGTACTTAAAGTGATAGCAGCTGAATTTATATGACCATTTACTTTCCTTTCAAATAAAAACCTACAAATTAACTTCCATATTTAAACTACCAAGCAGATACATAATTATTTCAATATTTATGTAAGATCTGACGTTGTCTTCTCCGTCTGGGTTCAATCTGTGGGTTATCGGATTAATCTCGGATCTGAGACCAGCCATATCCTAAAGAATTCAGTCCCTCAGTTTTGCCTCTGCTACCCATTATCCCTAGTCTAAGTAGGATTACCCCACATCTCATTTGCTGTTTTCCTGGAGTAGATTGGTTTTGTTTTTGCTGTAATTTTTATTGCTAGTAGTTAGGCCGTACAGGTAGGTAGGTTTAGGGAGTGTGTTTGTTTTCTCTTACCATGGTTTTCCCAACTTGTGTATGTTAAGAGTTTGAAGACAGACAACATGTACTTTATTAGTTTTAGTGTGTTGGAGTTTTAGTCTAATAGCTGGTTATGGAGAAGGGTTTTAAGAAATGTATGATGTGAAACTACAGGCTTCTTTCTCAAGACACTCATGACAGATGTATTTATTGTTTTGGGGCCGTTCACCTCAAGTTGCATTGTGCCATCTTCAAGAGTTTTGGCACTCACACTATGAATGAAAGAAGGGCCAAGTTGGTTCTCAGGTGGCTGTTGTCAGCTGCTAACTCTTCCTCCAGTTCTGGTAAAGGCAGGGGTGATAGGGGTCATAAGAAAGAATCTGAGTACTCCAAATCCTTGGAAAGGAGACTGAAAATGATCAGTTCCCTCTTTTTTGTGCACCAAATCTGAAGGTCCCAAGATCTTTGACTGTGGCTTTAGCACCATCATCGGTTCTGACAACTCATACCCCATCTCCCTCGGTGCTGACTGTGAGGGAAGGCTCCTTCCCCTCTGCTAGATATAACCAAAATGGTGGATCTCGGTTAACAAATCAAAGTCCACAACTCATCAGTTCAACCAACATCATCTCATGCCTTTCATACTAAGCATACTCATCAGATATTGACTGGTTACACTTACCAACAATCATACTATGCCTCACTCAAACCTTCAAATTCAGTTTTCATTATCCGCACAGCCATGACCAAATAACTCAACAAGCAAATTTATTGCTGAGCTGTGCATTGTAATACATCCCTCCATTGCCTGTGAAACACCTAGGTAAACTAGTGCATTATTATTTAAGTTAGGGAAAATCAAGCTGTATTATAACAAAAATATTAACCATAGAGAATAGAGAAAGCAGTAACCTGTCATAGTTAAACAACACAAATACATGTACCTCTTAATAACATATTTTGTGGGAAACAAAAATCAGTCTTTAACAGCAGTCTAACAACAGTATCAGTGTTTTAAACTTTTCCTCTTTATATGGAAATCAGATTATTTAAACATTATTAAGTTATCACTTGAGATCTGGGCAAACATACAATAACAGAACACAAAATAAACCATATTAACATTTTTTTCCATTTACTGCATGTCCTGCCTGTGTTTATGTGGGTTTCCTCCAGGTGCTCTGATTTCCTCCCATGTTACAAAGACATGCATTTGGAACATTTCTCTGCGGGCCTCCGCTGAAAATTGGCTCGTTCCAAATCAGACTTTCCTGGTAAACAAATGTTAAATTAATGTAAATGATACATTATACATCTTTTCTGTCCTTGTAACTAACATCAGTCTAACATTACATAAGTTGCTGATTTCCTACCCTCCCCTTAAATCTTACTACTACTCCTTAACATTATTGTGCATGTATTTCCCCTACAATTTCAGTGGAATTTGCTCTTTCCCTTTTGTAAAAATGTCTCTCAGTTTTTTCTCTCTTTTAAAATATTCAGTACCTCAAATGCAGTTTGTTTAGACTTTGAATTCCATTTTTAGCATGCAACAGAATTAAGCTTAATAAGGCTTGAGTATGCTTAGGCAATTCGGATCCTGCATCCCAGCTCAAAAAATAATTTCTTTAGTTACAGCTATTTGCTCACACAGTATTTCCGACAGAGTACTCTATAGCAAATGTTTAAAATCTGCTAACTTATTACCCTCCCAAAACATATGTTCCTTGTTACCTCTTTCTTCCCTGTCACACCTCCAATGTTCTCTAGGTACCCAATGAAAATTCTTTGAAGTCTGCTTGAGGTAAAAATGCAAGCACCTTTAAGTAAAGATCCTAAATCTTCTAGATTTTATTGCATACTTGGCAGCCATACATATGTCCTCCCATTGTTCTTTTTAATTTCTTTTCCAGCCCCTCTTCAAACCTTTTCTAACCTCGACTGATTGATTCTTATAGTTATCATGCAGTATTTTATATGCCCTCATAATTATCCCTTTTTTTAACAGCAGCTTCTGTTCGGGAAGCAACTATAAACCCTACCAGACCAAGTCTTTCACTTTAAGATTCCCCTATCCCTTTCTCTTTGTCTGTAGTCTGATATCAATACCTGGTATGGAAGACAGTATATTGCCTGCAGTCCAGACGTCATCTAGCCTCATCCCATTCTGTTACCTATCCCTCTCTAGTTATTTGCTTCCAGTACTTTGGTTCCTTTGCTAGTTTTCCCCAGCTAATTCCAGACCCTCTTGCCAGTTTTCTGTATCCCTACTTGCCTTCCTTCCTAGTGGCAAAATCTCCTTTCTCCATTCTCTTGTTGGCTTAGATCTTGGAATACTTTCTGCTATTTTATGAATATAATCTCCAATGTGGCTCTTGTTATTCTACTTAAAGGTCTGCATCCAAAATCCCACTCTCTCATTATTTCTTGAGTTTCTGCCTGCTTCATTGTGCTATGTATATGATTAACTCTGTAGCTCTAGAATAATTTTTCAAATCATGTAATCCTTGTTCTGTTGGAAGGATCAACTGTCACTTGCCCTTTTCCCCTCACAGATAAAATCCTTCATTGTTTTATTAATTACTCCACAACTACTCCTTTGGTTGACAAAAATGTGCTTGACCTGAATTAAAACTAAAGGGACTAAAAACATTTCCACTGTTTGTATGTTTCTATCCATATCCATAAACAAAAGAGCTTTCCTTTTCTCAAATTTTTGGATTACCTTTTGTTTAGTCTCCCCCTGTATATCCTTACCTACCTTAACATAATCCTTTTTAACCCATACTCCTAAATACTTAATTTTACCATGTTCCCATAAATATTGGTATAGATGAACCAATTCAAGTGTGGGTACATAGTTTACAGTTGTAGCCTTTGTTTTGTCTTCCTTAATTTTATATCCTGAATAGACTTAAATCTGTCTCAGAATGTTCCACAACACTTGAGATGTCTTTTCCTGACTTCATCAGGCACAAAATAATGTCTGCAAGTATGGCCAAGTTCTTTTTGCTTACCATGTCAGTCGTATACTTGAATTTCTGAGTCCCTTATTTTTTTATTTTTTGCCAGTGGCTGTAACCCTGTCAGTTTAATTCTTGCTTCTGATTCCTCATATATCCTCCTAATTAACCTTATTACTGTATCAGGCAATGCAAATACTTTTATAGTTTTGGGATGTATGTCAAAGGTTTCAATCTAATGCACATTTTCCTATGAAATATAGTTTTATCTAGTCTAGCCCAGTTATTGTACCTTGGGAAATAATATGTAAATTCCTAGTACTGAATTCACATCTTCCATATCAAATATTTTGATAGTTTTCTTCATAAATCTACCCTCTCTTTATATCTTCCTTTCTAAGTCCCTCTGATATATCCCAAGTATTGCAAATCAAGTTCCAGTCCCCATCTATTAGTAATATGACCTGCTGAAAGCTGAGTATTTCTCCCGGGTCTATATTACAAACATCAAAGCTGTAAACAGCGAATACATCTACATCGACACATAAAGGTCAATATACAAAAAGAGCAAAATATGTAATCGGTGAAAAGGAAAACGCCGAACGTATTTTGTCAACCAACAGTGCCATGCAGGTAAGCTCAAACTAACTAAATACAATTAAATTAACACACTTTTGCAGTGGGGGGCATGCCCCCCCTACACCCCCCTACTTAAATATACCAACTCTGAGACCACACTACAGTGGGGAAAAGGATATATTTCCTCATCCCCATGATCGCCCTGCTGGCCAAGCAAATACATTTGGCATTTTTATTTTCACTGATTACGTATTTTGCTCTTTTTGCACATCGACCTTTATGTGTTGATGTAGATGTATTGGCTGTTTTGAGCTTTCGTGTTTATAATATAGACTCTTTCTCCCAATATTTTCTTAAGCTCAATAATAGCAGTGTTTGGTGGAAAACAGATGCTGGTGTAATCCTCCTCCTTTGCCAATAGCCTCTTACTACCACAAAGGTAGCATTATTGTTCTTTTTCCCTCTTCTATCACTATTGAAGACCCTCTATCTATTAGTATAATTACTCTCCTTTTCCTTTGTCCCTAGTATTCTGCTGAATATCTATACTGAAATCCTTGTCAAGTTCACATGCTCATTTCTTTCTAAATGTGTCTCTTGCAGCATTTTTATTTGCACTCAGCATTTCTTAATAGTACTCTTTCAGTACTCTTAATTTTGTCTGTTCCTGAAAGACCATTTATGTTTCAAGATAATATGGATAGCATAGCTGGGAAAGGAAGGATTATTAGACGGGGTTTGGACAAGGACAAAGCCAGTGAGAACCTAGGTGAGATTTAAGTGCAGTCTTGAAAAGACTACAGGAAGGAAGGGTAGTTATGGTAGTGGGAAGGTTGTTCCAAAGATTGGATATAGCACAGGAAAATAGTGCTTCACCTGCTGAGTTTTTGGCTTTGGTGACCTGGAGTAGATTTTTGTTGCAGGAGCATAGTGGTCTGGAAGAGTGATAGGGTTGGATAATTCTATGGAGCGATTTAGTGACATTGTGTGGGCCACTCCAGAAGGCCTAGCCATCTTGGTGAATTACTACCATTTGTATTAGTATTAATATTGCACAGTTTAATTGAGCACCCTTAAATTTGCTGTTTGTAAAGTGTCTGTTGGCAGTGGTAACTACCTTATAGTCTGGGCAGAAGGTGCATAGCTAGTAGATCTGTGCCAGCCTTTCCCGGGGTGTGTGTGTGTGTGTGTCTGTGTGTGTGTCTGTGTCTGTGTGTGTGTGTGTCTGTGTCTGTGTGTGTGTGTGTGTGCTACCTGGAGCAGGAACACAGAGAACTTGGCTTGGGCACTTTGCTGAGGACATAACCCTACAGCTATACTAGTGGGGAGTCTTAATGGGGATCTGGAGTAAGACATACATAGAGACATCCAGACCCCAGACTGAGTATGTTCTCTGTGTGCTCTTAAGGGAAATTGTACTTATACTGAGTGTATCAATTTGAATTCCAAGTGCACATCCCTCTCCAATGTCAGTGGTGAGGATTCAGTCTCCTTGATTACTGGCCCGGCATGGGGATGACACATATTGGTGCCTATCACATATTGGTAGCAGTGGTTGGCATCATACTCCCCAATAGCGCCTTTTTTAAGCAATGCTAAACTTAAAATACCTTTGAAATAGCAAATCAGCAAATCAAAACCAAGAAAATCTGAAGGTGTTACAGCTGAATGTTAGGAGTCTGAAAAAGAAACTCCACTTCCTACAGGCTGTCCTGTACCTAGAGAATGCTGAAGTCTGTGCAGTCTCTGAAACATGGTTTAAAGCTATGAAGAACATCCCAGCAGTGCATGGCTATAATGCCTTCCACACACTTAGACCAGCTACTACACAGGCAAGGAGTAAAAGTGGAGGTGTCTTGATATACATAAAAAATATATACCTCAAGGCTGGTCCAACAGGATAATGCACTTGAGCTTCTCCACATTCAAATCACCATAGGAAAAATTCCATACCACTTCAGTAACCTCTCTGTAACATATTTAAGCTTACTGGAGGCAATCGCCATTCAACCTAATACCATATTTGTGGGTAATTTTTATTACCCCATTATTAACTGGGAATCGTATGCAATACCAAATGTGCAGATGCAGAGATTCCTGGATTTTGTAAACACAGACTTTCTGGACCAGATTGTTAGTATGCCAACTAGGGGTGCAAGTATACTGGAACTGATCCTCAGTACTATGGGGGAGTGCTGCACACCCCACAGTGTACTGTCCTCTTAGTTAAGGTCAGACTACAAAGCGGTCTCTTTTGAAGTAAAAATAAAACCTAGATCCCCTGCTAATGATGGAATGTTCAGGAGCTACTCTAAGGCTAACTTTCTACTATTAAGTAATAACCTGCAAACATTTCAAGCCTCCCTAAACACTAAGAACACTGCTGCCTACATGGGACTGTTCACAGACATCCTGTATAAGTGTGTTAATAGTTGCACAGAGGCAACCATGCCCACCATGAATAAGTACAGAACTAACTGAAAAAACATGCCAGCATGGTGGAATCACATCAATAGCCTGTGCAACAGAAGGAAGATCATGGCAAAAATTAGGAAATGTAGCAGCAGGATAAAAGCACTGTCTTCACAATATACAAACAACTTAGAGGACAAATAAAGTCTTCATAAGCCAGATTTGAGGTAAATTTGGCCTCCCAGTCCAAGGACAGCCACAAGGCATTCTTTAGATATGTCCTCAAGCTCAAAGACAATATACAATTGTGTGCAGAGCTCATTGTTAATGGAGCTACCTGTACTGAGCCAGAAGATATAGCAAACCTTCTGACAGACAAACTCAGCTCTAACTTTACCCTTCCCCCGCCCCCCAAGCCTCCCCTCAGAAAATATCAAATAGGAATAGGTCTTCAATGCTGTCTCCAAGACCAGGAAAACGTGGAGCTTTTTTTGTGATGGTACTTGCTTCTATGATGTACTGGCACCTCATTCATGGTAGTGGCTTCTTCTCCTTTAAGGACAACCATGCCTGCATTTCATGCCAATGTGGGTGTAAAAACACTCTGAATTTAAACTAGCTGTTCTGAGAATGTGTGTGCGTGTGTGTGTGCGCGCGCATGCATATGTATATAATATAAACTACTGGTTCTGTTTCTGTATGAGAGAAAAAGTGTATGCATACGTGTGTATTATGTACGTTTAACTAGATGCTCAGTTTGTATGCGAGATAAGTATGTGTGTGTGTGTGTGTGTGGCTGTATGACAGACGGTGTGTGTGTGTTGCTGTATGAGAGAGTGTTTGTATTTATATATAATTTAAACTAGCGGTTCCATTTGTTTCTGTGAGAGTGAAATTGTGTATATGCATATGTATGTGTGTATGCAATTTAAACTAGTGTTCTGTTCATATGCAAGATAACCTGTGTGTGTGTGTGTGTGTGTGTGTGTGTGTGTGTGTGTGTGTGTGTTGCTGTGTGAGCGAGAAGGGGTGTGTGTTGTTGGGTGAGAGAGACGGGGTGTGTGTTGCTGTATGAGAGAGAAGGTGTGTGTGTTGCTGTATGAGAGAGAATGTGTTTGTGTTGCTGTGTGAAAGATTAGGGGTGTGTGTGCATACCTCGCAATCTCTTAAATGCTAGAAATCTGGACAAAGCCTGACATAATGGAGGACAAAATAGGGACAGATTTTAAATATTGCTCTTATAAATTTAGAGAGCTACTAGAATAATAGTATTTGTGTTAACATGCATTTTCTGAAGGATACGAAGTGTGAAACTCAAATGTATGTCATTATATAATGAGTGCAATCCTCAGATCTTCCCAGTGATTTATCAGAAACCCATAACTTTGAGGAACAGTCCAAAATATGAGGCAAAAATCTGTACATTCTGTGAAAATATGGACAGTTGAGAGGTATGTGTGTGTTGCTGTGTGAGAGAGAAAGTGTGTGTTGCTGTATGTCAGAGGGAGTAAGTATGTGTGTGTTGCTGTGTGAGAGAGTAGGGGTGTGTGTGCATATCTCTCAGCCTCTAAGTGCAAGAAATCTGGACAAAGCCTGACTTAATGGGGGGGGGACAAAAATAGAGTCAGATTTTAAGTATTGCTCATAAAGTTAGAGAATTGCTAGAATAATAGCATTTGTGTTAATATGCAGTTTGTGAAGGATATAAAGTCTGAAACTCAAATGTATGTCATTATCTAGTGACTACTGTCCTCAGATCGCAGTAATTTGACAGAAAACCACAAATTTTATGAGGAACAGTCCAAAAATATGAGGGAAAAATCTGTATATTCTGTGAAAATCTGGACAGTTGAAAGGTATATGTGTGTGTTGCTGTGTGAGAGAGAGTAAGTATGTGTTGCTGTGTGAGTGAGTAGGTGTGTGTGTGGTGCTGTGTGATCGAGTAGATGTGTGTTTGTTGGTGTGTTGCTGTGTGAGAGCAGGTGTGTATGTTGCTGTGTGACAGGTATGGTGGGGGAGCAGGTTAGTCAATTAACTTGGTCAAACTTGACCCTGTAACTTCGTTACAGGACGCAAGAGCCTGAATCCTCTTTACCAACTACCAGACTGCTAAAGAAATTGTGAACCTCTGTGGACACAAGAGCCTGAATCCTCTACACCAACTACCAAACTGGTGAAGGAATTGTGAGCTTCAGTGGAGACACGAGCCTGAATCCTCTACACCAACTACTAGACTGCTGACATAATTGAGAGTTTTAGTTTCAGTACCTTTTCAGGGAATTATGAGTTTCAGTGCATTTTCATGGAATTGTCAGTTTCAAGGGAAGAGACATTTACTGTTGCTCATGCTAAGTCTGTTTTCAATGTGCAGCTAACTGTTTTGTTTAGCAAATGGCAGTCAATGTTTGTGCTGTGGAATTTAAAAGCAGTTTTAGTAGCATAATTACTTGTTGTTGGTTTGTCACTCATTCCCCATTGCAATATTACCAGCTTACCAATTTTTTTAATGTAATACGATATAGGCAATTAATTCTTCAAGGGCAACAGTCACTGAATCTGTAGATGAAACACTGAAATGTAAAGTTTGCTAGTAACAATCTCTTCTTTAGTTACAGATCTCTTTAATGTATAATTATTCAGATGACTTTTACTTCTATGGAGATGGTTCTTATTGACTGATATTGGTGGACTGTAATGACAGAAGTTTGAGTGGCCTTTTATGGTTGAAGTTTTCTGAAACTGGTAGTTTTGTCATTATTGGTTCATATATTTTGTTTCATTGCTTACTGGAAGAATGTTCAAAACTACAAATTTAAAACATTCTAGCAAGTGGTGCTGTATTATACAAGGAATATAATTTAATACAATCAAGAAGATGAATCAAAGAATACGTGTATGTATGCATGGCCCTAAAAATGTGTGTACAGAGCCTGTAGTTTGAAATTAGCCCTAAGGTAAACTTAATCCTCCACTGGCTAGATGCATTTCCTTTTAATGTAGGTATTAAATGATTTTGCTATACTTGGTGGTCCAGTTCTTCCAGTTTTCTGTTTTTCGTGTGGTAGTTTTTTTGCTTAACTTATAATGTAGGTATTAATGTCATTTCAATGAATGTGAGCTTCACTGGCAGAGAATTTTACTGCTCATGCTAAGTTTAGCAAATGGTTATCAGTGTTTGTGTTACTTTCTTTCAATACCTGTAATTATTGTAGAAGTAAATAAGAAAACAGTATGCACACTGATAGGATTGAACTGTGTTTATGGTAACTGGGGAGAAATAACCAAGTAATGGAACACTAGAATGGCTGAGCAGAGGGCTGCTGTAGGGGGATGCAGGAGATTAAATCTTTTTTACTGCTTAACCCAATTAACCTCTTATACACTGATTACTCATAGCATATTTGCAAAGTTGGTACCTAAGTGTAGAGAATCTAAAATGTCCTTCACCTCAAAACCCTGTCTTAATCTTCCTAGCTTTTAGTTCCTATGTTACTTCATTGTTATTATTATTATTTCTGTCTGCATTGTATGCATATGCAGAATGTCATAAAGGGTGCATCTCTTATGATTTATGGCCAACAATTTCACAAATTGCAAAAATCATGGAACATTTATTCACTTTGTAAACTAGTTGATTACACTGTGTGTGTAATCAAAGAGGGGAAAGAAGAGAAGACATCGGCACACCCCTTCAAAAAGAGCACAAATGAACAGTTATATTAACTCAAGAATAATATAGGTGCATTTTAAGATTATTGTCCACTATCATCCTTAATTTGCTGTGAGAAGATTTTATTTATTTATTTTTCATGAAAGAGGATTTGGAGAAAAAAAGTTTTCTTTTGGGGGGGGGGGGGGGGTTTGACCCAAACTCACTGTATGCATACTGCAACTTTTTTCTTTACAAAAAAAAGCACTGAGAACACTACATTAGTGGTCCAGGGTAATATCCATGGCTGCCTTCTAAATAGCATGAAACATGACCTATCAGGCTGTCTGGAATCAGTATTTAACCATAGCCTCCAAACAGGTTTTGTGCCTCACGAATTGAGAAGAGCAGCCATTGTCCCTCTGCACAAAGGCAGACCCTGGAAACTACAGAACCCATAAGTCTTACTAGCCTCTTTTGCAAAGCTACGGAAAGAATTATCATGAAAATGATCAGTAATGATTCAG
Source organism: Protopterus annectens (assembly GCF_019279795.1). Lineage (NCBI taxonomy): Eukaryota > Metazoa > Chordata > Ceratodontiformes > Protopteridae > Protopterus > Protopterus annectens. The sequence goes on from NC_056732.1 coordinate 1,453,572,888, forward strand.
GAAACCTCCAGACACTGGACCCAACCCAGTTTGGTTTCGTCAAGGGCAGGTCTTGCCTGCTTAACCTGGTAGACTTCTTTAAGAAGGTCAACAAAGCAATGGATGAGGTCAAAATGGTTCACCCTGCCTACCTTGACCTGGCCAAAGTACTTGACACAATATCCTATTCAGCCATTGTTGACATACTCAAGAGGTTAGGGATAAACCCTTATGTCACTCGTTGGATAGCCAGCTGACTCGTAGACAGGACCCAGGACGTTAGAATCGGGGAGTCCACCTCTACAAAGAGGCCAGTCACAAGAAGAGTCCATCATGGGTCAGTGATGAGACTGCTCTTTTTTGGCATCTATTTCTCTGAGGTCAAGGCAAATATCAAGGGCCTCTGGCTGACCAAATTTGCAAATTATTGCAAATTAGGAACAGTCATAGAATGCCCCACTGACATTGTTGTTCTCAAGGAAGAGCTGTGACAAATAACTTGTCTCAGAGTTATGGATTAAAGCTAAATGCCAAGAAATACATAATGGTATCCTTTGGGAAGTCATCCACCACTGGCAACTTTCAAATTGACAACATACCATTAAAGGCCAATGCAGTACTCAGGGAGTTGGGGGCACACATAGATAGTAAGTTAGCCTTTGACCATTACGTGTCTACAGCAGTGATGTAATCATTCAATGTTGTGCAACTTCTAAACAAAGGTATGGCATTTAGGTCCAAGGAGGTCATTGTTCCACTATGTTTTATATCGGACCTATCACTGAGTACAATACTTCTTTTGGTATGTAAGGTACATCCAAAAATTGGAATGTCCATAGAGGTTCCTCACTTAAAGAATATAGGACATATGTAATACATCCCGTGCAGACCACCACATAACCCTAGCTCTGCATTTTTTCTCCTGCATGCTGTTATGGGGAGATTCATGCTTGGCATACAAAGCATTGTTGGACACCACCCTGATGGCCCTCCTGCATCTCCACAAAACAGCACCAGATGAACCCGTTCTAATGACTTAAACCTTGCATGTGATATAGATAGGATCTGCTGGAGATACAGGTATGTATCTCAGAGACTACCTTTTCTCTGGAGCAATGTCATCATCCGTGTGAAGCAGAGTTCCTCCCTAACCCATTTCACATGTAAGTTGGATAATTAGATAGGGAACAGGACATTCATCCCTGGTTTGGCACCTATGTCTCTAATGGACGCAGACAGCCTGTAAATATTTTATCTCCCAGGCCCCTGCTTGTAAATGCTTCATCTCCCAAGCCCCTGCTTGTAAATGCTTCATCTCCCAAGCCCCTGCTTACACTTATCAAGGGTACCAGAATTTGTCAGAGATTTGGGATGTATGGTTAGGCTTAAAAAGGCCCCAGTGATCATTAGCCTAGTACATAGCTGTGAACCTATACGCTATTTTATTTTGTCCATAGCCTATTCTGCATCAAACATGTCTTTGATCCTCCATGAAAAATGATGCTGAAGACAGCTGCCTCTCATATCTGCCTCTTGATAATTCCTGATTTTTGGGAAAATTTGCTTCTCTTCTGCCTGGTGTACTGTGAATAATAATTTTCCACAAACACTCCACATGATACACTTTTTAATACTTTTCCCTTTTGCCATAGTTTTGTCAGGATCAATTTTTTTCTTTAGGTGTGAGGATAGAAGGTACTGTCAAGAGAAGTAGGGCAGTGGATTTATAACTCATGCCTGCACAGATAGCTGAAATTTTGTAAAGAACTATATGTCATGTTTGTATCAAACTGATTTGTACAAATGCTTGTGTTTAAAATGTATTTTTAAAGTTGCTTGTGTTGAAATGTATCAACAGTGTTTCTTGCTGGACAGAAAAGAAATGAAATGTACATGCATTATTGTAACTGTTTAAGTGTATACATTGTAAAAGTATATTCTGGAAGAGAAGAGGTTAATCCACCTGATTTTGAAAAAAATATTCTTGAAATTAAATTTCTTTATAGGTTCTTTAAATTACTTTATAGGTTAAGCTATAGAGATATTATCTCACAGTTTTCAAGGGAGCCGGAGGTGCAATGTCTGTGCGAGAGAGTAGCTTGTAGCTCCTATTGAAAGAGTGTAATGGTTTTATTGTTTTATGGCTTTCAGTTGCTGCAACATATGTTAGAAAAGCTCCAGATATACATGGTAGCACATAGGTGCTAAACCCTAGCAGCTTCTAGTGTTGGTAATAGTGTGGGAACCAGAAGTCAGATGACCAGATGCATATGATGTCATTCTGTACATAAATAATGTTTTAATATTAGAGGAGACTGAAGCCTCAGGAGCATTTTGTATTCTGTCTTGTATCCGACAAAAAAGACCACTCACCCACATTATCTTGCCTTGCTCTATTCAGTAAGTAGGAACAGTAATTCTTTAGCGTAGTCAGGAAAATGTAGTGAGAATATTTTAGCTTTATTTTTTCTGCAACTGTATGAGTCTTTCCAGCTGGGTTATTTTCAATATTTCCTGTGACTAAAACTCTGGTGTTTACTGTAAATAGATATTTAGTATTTTCATGTTGTTTTATTATTAAATATATTTAAACTTTTCATTGTGGCTGGTCCTTTTTAGGAAATATTTAAGTTTTGAGAGTATTTGCACATATTTATTTGGTGATAACTCTGGCCACTCATGAAAGCCTGGCTGTTTTGTCAACATTACCATTTGTATAAGTATTAATTTCACTCGGTATAATTGGATACCCTTTTTAGAGCCTTATAGTAACTGACAGGTGGCAGTGAATCTGCCTTACAGTCTGGGCAAGGTTGGTACAGCGGGTAATCTGTGCCAGCCTTTCCCACTTTCCCAGGTGTGTGTGTGTGTGTGTGTGTGTGTGTGTGTGTGTGTGTGTGTGTGTGTGTGTGTGTGTGTGTGTGTGTGTGTGTGTGTGTGTGTGTTTGGGGAGAGCTATTACATCTCTGGCTTTTTTTTAATGTTTTTATTTCTAAACAGAGCTGTGGCTTGCAATTTGAAAACCACATTGCACCAAATCCTCAAAGCAGAATTACTTTTCTTAAACCAGATAGTTGCCACCTCAGATTCATTACCTCAAATAGTTCCTACTCACAGTTTTTGTGATTAAGAAGGGTCTGTAGTGTTGAAACTGTCAATCTGTGGGAAACGTATTTCTACAGAAAAAAATATAACAAACATTAAGTTAATATGTTTAAACAAAGAGCCAATATTATGGAGCGTTCACATTTGTTATCAGGATATGCCAGCCACCCAAACCCAGACTCTTTGAGAGCTGTTCTGTTTGAAACTACCCATGGAACTAATTCCTTCTTTATCAGAGAAACTATGAACAAATATGTAACTAATCTTGTGGCAGCAGGTGTAATTGTAGGGCTGTAGTACAGATAGTCCTGGGTTCTAGTACTGGGTATGCAACCTTTGTTTGACTATCAGGTTGGCATAATGGTTAAGGTGTCTACCTTACAGGCACAAGGTGCAGGGTTTGATTCTCACATGGGGTAATTGGCTAGGCTTAAATTTCCCACAAGGGCAGTTAGCCCAGTACTAATCTACACTGTTCAAAAGGAACCTGGACAAGTGGATAGGGCACCATAAATTCTTACCAGGGATAGCATCCACAACCCTCCTGGACATGGGCAGTCATTACTAAATGCAATCCTGGGTATTGACTAGCATATCTATGGTATTACATTGGGATTAAATGGCTAGGCTTGAAGTGACCTTTAGGCTGATGGCTAGTAAACTCCTATGATTGGCCAATTCTTAAAGCCGGTAACATTCTAGACTCTTCAGTTCCTGATTTATGTATGTTTATTGACCATACAAACAGAATGTTAGCAGAACATTTTCCATACTTTATGAAATGATCTAGCAAATTAACTGATTGCCATTTTCAAGGGGAGTAGGGTCATGGGCTGTTTCCTTTGTTACTGCTCAATATCTGAGTTGTTGGGCTTCTGCTACATACCTACAATCAACTGCATTACTAGCTGAGTTAAGTACAAACGTGCAGTGGTAAAGATTGTACTGCATTTTATTTTTCTATTTAATTGTTTCATTGACTATTGTGGTCTGTGTCTCTCTCTAGTTATTTATTTTTCTATTTAATTGTTTCATAGAATACTGTGGTCTCTCTCTCTCTCTCTCTCTCTCTCGCTACAGTTACTTTCCCGCCCTCCCTTTCTGTTCTTGTTCTGGTATTAATCTTGGCGGCTTTGGAATTGCCCACCCCTCCTATAAATTTGTATTTGAACACTCCTCCTGGGTCTATCTCATTTGCTCACTGAATCGAGTACAGTGAGATCATATTTTGACTTCAGACACTCCTACCAGTCCCATCTGTTCAGCTCTGTCCCAGCTCTATTCCAGTCTAGTGTCACTAGCTCATTCTACCTAATACAGAGAGAACATTTGTGAAGGGCAAGCCACTCAGGTCCTTAATTTTGAATTATCTTCTGTTTCTCGTTTCTCTCTTTCCACTTTCCAAAAACCAAAAATAAAAAATAAAAATTTTCTAAGCTTGTTTCCTGCCTTTCCTGTAACTAGTTTAGTCCAGATACATATTTGCTGTAACCAGGACTGTTTGCAAGCTTCTGATCCTCCAAAGTCTTTCTGTGTTGGAGGGAAGCCTAGCTTATCAGTGGGAGTGGTAAGCACTAGGTAGCCTATCTGCCGCAAGAGTGGTTTCTGGCCCAAAAATTGTAGTTTTTTGGCCATTTGGGCAGTTTTTCCATCTCTCTCAACTTTCTGGTTTAAAAGCCTGCATTTGTGCTTGTTTCCCACCTTTCCTGTAACTAGTCTAGTCCAGATACAGATTTGCTGTATCCAGGACTGTTTGTAAGCTTCTGAGCACCAAAAGCCTTTCTGTGTTGGAGGGAAGCCTTCTAGCTTATCAGTGGGAGTGGTAAGCACTAGGTAGCCTATCTACCACAAGAATGGTTTCTGGCCCAGAAATTGAAGTTTGTTGGCTGTTTGGCAGTTTTTCCATATCTTTCAACTTTCTGGTTTAAAAGCCTGCATTTGCACTTGTTTCCCACCTTTCTTGTAACTAGTCTAGTCCAGATACAGATTTGCTGTATCTAGGACTGTTTGTAAGCTTCTGAGCCCCCCCCAAGCCTTTCAGTGTTGTAGGGAAGCCTTCTAGCTTATCAGTGGGAGTGGTAAGCATTAGTTAGCCTATCTACCACAAGAGTGGTTTCTGGCCCAGCAATTGTAGTTTATTGGATGTTTGACAGTTTTTCCATGTGTTTCAATTTACTGGTTTAAAAGCCTGCATTTGCGCTTGTTTCCCATCTTTCCTGTAACTAGTCTAGTCCAGATACAGATTTGCTGTATCCAGGGCTGTTTGTAAGCTTCTGAGCCCCCCAAGCCTTTCTGTGTTGGAGGGAAGCCTTCTAGCTTATCAGTGGTTAGTGGTAAGCACTAGGTAGCCTATCTACCACAAGAGTGGTTTCTGGCCCAGAAATTGTAGTTTTTTGGACGGTTGGCAGTTTTTCCATCTCTTTCAACTTTCTGGTTTAAAAGCCCATATTTGCACTTGTTTCTCACCTTTCCTGTAACTAGTCTAGTCCAGATACAGATTTGCTGTATCTAGGACTGTTTGTAAGCTTCTGAGCTCCCCAAGCCTTTCTGTGTTAGAGGGAAGCATTCTAGCTTATCAGTGGGAGTGGTAAGCACTAGGTAGCCTATCTACCACAAGATCCAGTTACAGATTCTTAGTTTTAGCACTTGAATTTGCTTATTCGTGCTCAGCACTTGTTCAGAACTTATTGTTAGCACTAAATAAGCTACAAATTGCTACAGTTTTCCTCTTTACCTAGAGGAAAATAGTTTTTGTACTTACTTGCTTACTTTCCTCACTTGCTTAGAGAAAAATAGCTCTTATACTTACTTTCCTCACTTGTCTAGATGAAAGTAGTTTTTTATTCAGGCATGTCCAAGGGTCAGCTCCCAGTGTTCTCTCCTGTCTGTCTGATGAATCTGGGCATCTTGGGGCAATGTTGCTTTTGCCTCATGTACACAGACAACCCTCTCCTCCTACCACTCAACACCACAACCTGTGAGAGATGCACTTATATAGCCAAACTGGAGGTAAAGCTCTCTCCAACCAAGACTGAACTTGACAGTCAAGAGGAGAAGGTAAATACTTGCACCACACCACACTCATCACATAGCCCCACTAAACCTACACCACCAAAATCCACACATAGAAACACAAAAACATTCACAGAGGCTCTCAATAATAATCTGCTCAAGCAACAGAGACCTCCAAAGCAGAAACGCAAGCAACCTCTACCCCCCGTACACAACCCAAATGACACATAGCCCACAGACTCAGTGTGCCAATAAACCAGAGCCCATAAGGCATAAAAACATACCCAACACACTAGTCATAGGTGACTCTAGAGTCAGGCACACTGATGTCCCACTCACCAGGCTAAACAAGGAGAAGATTACTGTCAGCTGTCTGTTGGGTGCCAGGATCAGCCACATAACCCATGCACTCAGGTCACTCCACAACAAGTAAAAATATGGTTCTGTCATTGTCCATGTTGGTGTGAATGACATGAGATGTACCTCCCTGGACTACATGAAAAGAGACATGGAAGAGCTCTCCGATCTTGTAACCCAGGCAGGTATGACCCTAGCCATGAGTAGCATCCTGCCATCGCCCAGAATGATACCGCAGTACAAGGACAAAATGATTGACTTCAACAATTGGCTAAACTTCTGGTGTCATTTTAAGGGGATCCAGTATCTGTCTGCCTGGGATGACATGGTCGACAGACCACGATGCTTTGCCAGAGATGGCATGCACCTGTTGCCCTTGCGATTCTGGATACTGGCTAAAGATCTTGCCACCCCTATAGTGCGTTTTTTAGGCAAGGTTCAAATGACAAATTCACCACCATAACAGGAACAGGCAAGCAAAAACTGAGGGTAATGCTACTCAGTGCTAGAAGTCTAAATCTCAAAATGCACTCACTCAAGGCACTCCTTAAAATGGAGAACATCGATATCTGTGCAGTGACTGAGACCTGGTTCAAGGCTCTAGAGAGCACCCCTTCATTACCAGGCTATAACTCATACCACACTTTTCGGCCATCTAACCTGGAACAGAATACCAAAGGCAGAGGTGTGTCCATATTCATAAAGGATATCCACACCTCCAGGCTAATTGCCCAGCATAATGCATCCGAGGTTATCCAAGTGCAACTAACTCTGGCCAAAACTGCAATCCAAATTGTGGCTTGCTACAGATCCCCCACCATTCCTCAGGATTCCCACTCCTCTTTTCTTGATATACTGGAAAATGTTAGGGTTCAACAAACACCCTAATAATTGGCGATTTCAACTACCCCACCATTAACTGGGAAAACTACTCATGTACCAACTCCTTCACTCAACGCTTTCTGGAATTCCTAAATTCCAATGCCCTGGATCAACTTATCCACACCCCCACCAGGGGCAACAATATCCTAGACCTAGTCATTACCAACATGAATGACTGGTGTTCCACACCTGAAGTCAACTCCTCGTTGGTCAGATCTGACCATAAGCTAATCATCCTAGATATCTGTGTCCTGCCCCCACCCACCATTAAGGAAACCATGATAAAAAATTTCTCCAAAGTCAACTTTATGCTTCTTAGGACAGAAGTGGCAAACTTCATGACACCCATGCAGATGGACAATACAGTTAAGACTGCTGAATCATACACAAATGTACTCTATAAGCACTTACACAAATGTGTGGATCGTGCTATCCCAAACAGAACCAAGATGCTGTCCTCCAAAAAAAGGAAGCCAATTGGTGGTCCCATGCTATAAACAAACTCTACAACAGAAGGAGGAAACTGTTGCAAAAGAGAGAAAAATCCCATGAGTGGAGGAGCTCCCTGGTCAGCCTCAGTAAGAAGCTGAGATCCCTTATAAGATCCTCCAAAGCTAGCTACGAAAACAAAATTGCCACTGATTCTAAGGGCAACCACAAAGCATTCTATAGCTATGTCAAGTATCTCAATGGCAACACCCAGATCTGCTCTGAGTTACAGCACAATGGCACGAAAATTACAGAACCAACTTATATTGCCAATATCCTGGCAGATAGGTTCACTGCTAACTTTACCCCCCTCTCACCCCCTAAAGGGCCCATATATATACAAGAAGAATGCAGAGTTCCTGTAATCATATCTATGCAGGTAAAAGCTGCACTCTCTAAAACCGAAAACACAGCATCCTTGGGACCAGGCAACATCCCAGGCTGCGTTTTAAAAACTTCAGAATGAACTGGCTCCCCACCTAAGCACCATGTTCAATCATAGTCTCACGTCAAGCTTTGTGCCACTGAATGGTGCACAACAACAGTTATCCCACTCCACAAAGGGGGAGTCACCACTGATCCTGGGAACTATCGCCCTATTAGCCTGAGCAGCCTGGTCTGCAAGGCCATGGAACATATCATCATGGAACTCATAAACAAAGACATTGGTAACCTCCAAACTCTGGACACCACCCAGTTCGGGTTTGTGAAAGGCAGATCATGCCTTCTGAACCTGGTCGACTTCTTTGAGGCAGTCACCAAAGCTGTAGACGAGGGTAAGGTGGTTCACACAGCATATCTTGACCTCAACAAGGCTTTCGACACCATCCCCCATTCTGGAATTATAGCTAAACTCACTAAACTAGGTATAAATCCCTACTTCACAAGATGGTTTGCCAACTGGGTCACCGACAGAACCCACACTGTAAAAGTTGCAGACTCCAAATCTGACTTCAAACCAGTGACAAGTGGAGTACCACTGGGTTCAGTCCTGGGACCTCTCCTGTTTGGTATCTACTTCTCTGAAGTACAGGCTAACACAGAAGGCCTCTGCCTAATGAAATTCACAGATGACTGCAAACTAGGAGCCATAGTCGAGTCCACAAATGATGTGGACATCCTGCAGAAGGGCCTCACTGAGACAGATGCCTGGTGTCAGAGGCATGGCCTCAAGCTCAATGCCAAAAAATGCATTGTCATCCCCTTTAGTAAAAACTCTGTACCCATGAACTACTGCATAAATGGCAGTCTACTTAACACCAAATGTGTGATAAGAGACCTTGGGACCCAGGTGGATAGTAGTCTCTCCTTTGATAATCACATTGCCACAGTAGTCAAGAAATCCTTCCATGTGGCGCACTTCATCACAAAACGGTTCTCATCCAGGAAAAAAGAGGTCATTGTTCCCCTCTACTTGGCACTGATTAGACCCATTATAGAGTACAGCGCCCCTTTTGGAATGTACCTCAAAAGACAACTGCAGCAGCTGGAAAGGCCACAGAAATACCTCACAAAGAGGATTACTGGCCTCAAACAGATGCCCTACACTGACCATCTCAAAAAACTCCAGCTTTACTCTGTAGCATATCGCCTACTCCAAGGAGATTTCTGCCTAACATATAAAGCTATGTTAAACCCAGAGCTGTTGGACATGCTGTACCTAAAGAAATCCCAATCCCTCCGAGCTACAAGCTCTAGGGACCGAAACCTTGTCACCACAATAAACAGGACATGCTGGAGGAATAGATTCCTGTCCCAGAGACTTCCTATACTCTGGAACAAGCCACCCATCTATGTCAAGCAAAGTTCCTCATTAGCACTCTTCAAGAAAAATCTTGATGAGTGGATGGGGAATAGGAAATACACCCCGGGGATCACTTCTGTGGCCCTGCTCAACAGGGGCACAGGAAATTAACTTTCTTGGGTGGCGTAAGCCAGGTAACCTTGTTGGCTAGGCTTACTTAGGCCCTTGGACCAATAGCCTAGTACCTACCTATGAACCTATGTGCCCACATGTTCTAAGAAACAAGTACTTTACTTCAGTCAAAACACACACACACACACACACACACACACACGCACACACACACGCACACACACACGTCAAATATTTTACTACCTCCAAAACTGTCTACATGGTCTGTCTTATTACATTGTGTATCTGGTTCATTCTGTGTTGGATAAATCACTTGTTTATTCAGGAAATTAATTTCTTTGCACATCATTTATATTATTTGATAGAGATCATGCCATCCTCTCAATAAACTGATTCTGCAACATGTTAAATCAGTTTTTCGTATCATTGTGACCCACATACAATGTGTGTGTGTGTGCGTGTGTGTGTGTGTGTGTGTGTGTGTGTGTGTGTGTGTGTGTGTGTGTGTGTGTGTGTGTGTGTGTGTGTGTGTGTTGGTGTGTATATATGTTTACATACAGTGGATATAAAAAGTGTACACACATCTGTTAAAATGCCAGGCTTTTGTGATATAAAAAAAATGAGACCACAATAAATCATGTCAAAACTTTTCCCACCTTTAATGTGATGCAAGCCGCGGTGGTACAGCGGTAGCGTTGTTGCCTCACAGCAAGAGGTTCTGTTCAATTCTCGGCTGGAGTTCCTTCTATGTGGAGTCTGCATGTCCTCCCCACGGTCGAGTGGCCTCCGAAAGACATGTGTGAATGGGCGTGCCTTTGCTGAAGGTTGGGCGTCAGGCTGGCAACTCAGCACCATAAAAATCTACTGCCAGTCATTAGCAGACCAGAGTTCCACTGTGGCGACCCCTAACTGGGAAAAGCCGAAAAGACAAACAATGTGACCAGTAACTTTTACAATTCAATTGAAAAACAAACACATCTGTTGGGGAAAAAGATAAAATACATACAATAAGCAGGTTACATAAGTGTGCACACCCTTAAACTAATACTTTGTTGAAGCACCTTTTGATTTAATTACAACATTCAGTCTTCATTTGTAGGAGTCTGACAGCATGGCACATCTTGACTTGGCAATATTTGCCCACTCTTCCTTCTAAAAGCACTCCCAAATCTGTCAGATTACAAGGACATCTCTTGTGCACAACCCTCTTCAGGTCACCCCACATATTTTCTATTGGATTTAGGTCTGGGCTCTGGATGGACCATTCCAAATCTTTAATTTTCTTGTGGTGAAGCCATTCTTTTGTTGATTTGGATATATGCTTGAGGTCATTGCCATGTCAAAAGGTGAAATTCCTCTTCATCTTCAGGTTTCTGGCAGATGTTTATAGGTTTTGAGCCAAAAGTGACTGGTATTTGGAACTGTTCATAATTCCCTCCACCTTGACTAAAGCCCCAGTTCCAGCTGAAGAAAAGCAACCCCAAAACATGATTCTGCCACCACTATGCTTCATGTGGGGTTGGTGTTCTTTTGGTGACAAGAAGTGTCATTTTTGCGCGTCAAACGTACCTTTTGGAATTGTGGCCAAAAAGTTCAGTCTTGGTCTCATCAGACCATAACACATTTTCCCACATGTTTTTGGGATACGTGATCTATTGTTTTGCAAATTTTAGCTTCCGTCTTGCAACCCTACCCCCATAGCTCAGATATATGGAGAATACGGAAGATTGTTGTCACACGTAGTACACAGCCAGTACTTGCCAGAAATTCCTTCAGCTCATTCAGTATTGCTTTAGGACTCTTGGCAGCCTCCCTGATGAGTTTTTGTCTGGTCTTTTCATCAGTTTTGGAGGGACATCAGTTCTGCAACATCACCGTTGTCCCATATTTTCTCCACTTTTTGATGACTGTCTTCACTGTGTTCCATGGTATATTCAATGCTGTGTAAATTTTTTTGTGCCCTTCTCCTGACTGATACCTTTCATCAATGAGATCCCTTTGATGTTTTGTAAGCTCTCTGCGAACCATGGCTTTTGCTGTAGCAGGCAACTGAGTAAATGTCAGGAAAATCCTACTAGGACAGCTGAACTTTATTTGGGGTTAATCAGAGTCTCTTTAATTGTTGGCAGGAGTGTACCCAAAATGACTGAATGCTGTAATTAAATCAAAAGTGCTTAGGTTCATAGGTAGGTACTAGGCTATCGGCCCTGGGGCCTATACAAGCCCAGCCAAAAAGGTACCCTGGCTTTTGCCACCCAAGAAAATTATTTTCCTGTGCCACTGTCGAGCAGAGCCACAGAGGTGATCCCCGGGGTGAATTTCCTATTTCCCATCCAATCATCAAGATTTTTCTTGAAGAGTGCTAATGAGGAGCTTTGTTTGATATAGATAGGTAGTTTATTCCAGAGTATGGGAGGTCTCTGGGACAGGAATCTATCCCTCCGGCATGTTCTGTTTATTGTGGTGACAAGGTTTAGGTCCCTAGAGCATGTAGCTTGGAGGAACTGGGATTTCTTTAAGTGGAGCATGTCCAACAGCTCTGGGTTTGACATAGCTTTGTATGTTAGGCAGAGATCACCTCTGAGTAGGCGATATGCAACAGAGTAAAGCTGGAGTTTTTGGAGACCGTCTGCGTAGGGCATCTGTTTGAAGCCGGTAATCCTCTTTGTGAGGTATTTCTGGGGCCTTTCCAGTTGTTGTAGATGTCTTGTGAGGTACATACCAAAAGGGGCATTGTACTCTATAATGGGTCTAATGAGTGATGAGTAGAGGGGAACAATGACCTCTTTTTCTGGATGAGAAACCTTTTGTGATGAGGTGTGCCATGTAGAAGGATTTCCTGACTACTGTGGTGATGTGATTATCAAAGGAGAGACTACTGTCCACCTGTGTCCCAAGGTCTCTTATCACACTTTTGGTGTTAAGTATACTACTGCCTATGTTGTAGTTCATGGGTACAGAGTTTTTACCAAAGGGGATGACAATGCACTTTTTGGCATTGAGCTTGAGGCCATGGCTTTGACACCAGGCATCTGTCTCAGTGAGGCCCTTTTGTAGGATGATCACATCATTAGGAGTTTCGATTATGGCTCCTAGTTTGCAGTCATCTGCGAACTTCGTTAGCCAAAGACCTTCTGTGTTAGCCTGTAGGACCCAGGACTGAACCCTGTGGTACTCCACTTGTCACTGGTCTGAAGTTGGATTTGGAGTCTGCTACTTTCACAGTGTGGGTTTTGTCAATGAGCTAGTTGGCAGCCCATCTTGTGGCATAGGGATTTATACCTAGTTTAGTGAGTTTATCTATAATTCCAGAGTGGGGGATGGTGTCGAAAACCTTGGCAAGATCTAGATAGGCTGTGTGAACCACCTTACCTTTGTCTACAGCTTTGGTAACTGCTATAAAAAAGTCTATCAGACTTAGGAGACATGATCTGCCTTTTAGAAACCTGAACTGGGTGGGATCCAGAGTTTGGAGATTACCAATGTCTTTGTTTATAAGTTCCATGATGATACGTTCCATGGCCTTGCAGACCAGGCTCATCAGGCTAATGGGGAGGTAGTTCCCGGGGTCCATGGTGGCTCCCCCCTTGTGGAGTGGGATAACTGTTGCTCTGCGCCATTCAGCAGGCACAAAGCCTGAGGTGAGGCTATGATTGAACATGGTACTTAGATGAGGTGCCAGTTCGTTCTGTATTTCGTGTAGAATGCAGCCTGAGATGTTGTCTGGTCCCATGTATGCTGTGTTCTTGGCTTTGGAGAGTATGGTTTTTACCTGTGCAGCCGTGATTACAGGAACTGTACATTCTTCCGGTGTAGAGATGGGCTCTTTAGGGTGTGAGAGGGGGGTAAAGTTAGCACTGAACCTATCTGCCAGGATGTTGGCAATATCAGTTGGGTCTGTATATTTAGTGCCATTGTGCTGTAACTCAGAGCAGATCTGAGTGTTGCCATTGAGATTCTCGACATAGCTATAGAATGCTTTATGGTTGTTTTTAGAATCAGTGGTGATTTTGTTTTCGTAACTAGCTTTGGAGGATTTTATCAGGGATCGCAGCTTCTTACTGAGGCTGACCAGGGAGCTCCTCCACTTGTGGGATTTTACTCTCTTTTGCAAGAGTTTCTTCCTTCTGTTGTACAGTTTGTTTATGGCAGGGGACCACCAAATTGGCTTCCTTTTTTTGGAGGATAGCGTCTTGGTTCTGTTTGGGATAGCACGATCCATGCACTCATGTAAGTGCTTATAAAGTGCAATTGTGTAGGATTCAGTAGTCGTAACTGTATTGTCCATCTGCATGGGTGTCATGAAGTTCACCACTTCTGTCTTAAAAAGCATGAAGTTGGCTTTGGAGAAATTTTTTACCATGGATTCCTTAATGAGGGATGAAGGCAGAATGTGGAAATCTAGGGTAATTAGCTGGATCGGACCAATGAGGCGTTGACTTCAGGTGTGGAACACCGGTCACTCATATTGGTAATGACTAGATCTAGGATATTGTTGCCCCTGGTGGGGGTGTGGATAAGTTGATCCACGGCACTGGAGTTTATGAATTCCAGAAAGGATTGAGCGAAGGAGTTGGTACATGAGTAGATTTCCCAGTTAATGGTGGGGTAGTTGAAATTGCCCATTATTAGGGTGTTTGGTTGAACTGTAATATTTTCCAGTACATCAAGAAAAGAGGAGTGGGAATCCTGGGGCATGGTGGGTGATCTGTAGCAAGCTACAATTTGGATTGCAGTTTTGCCCAGAGTTAGTTACACTTGGATAACCTCGGCTGCATTATGCTGAGCAACTAGCCTTGAGGTGTGTGGATATCCTTAATGAATATGGACACACCTCTGCCTTTGGTGTTCAGGTGCAGGTTACATGGCTGAAAAGTGTGGTATGACTTATAGCCTGGTAGTGCAGGGGTGATCTCTGGAGCCTTGAACCAGGTCTCAGTCACTGCACAGATATCAATGTTCTCCATTTTAAGGAGTGCCTCGAGTGAGTGCATTTTGAGATGTAGACTTCTAGCATTGAGTAGCATCACAATCAGTTTTTGCTTGCCTGTTCCTGTTACGGTGGTGAATTTGTCATTTGAACCTTGCCTAAAAAAGGTACTATAGGGGCGGCAAGAACCTTAGCCAGTATCCGGAATCCCAGGGGTGACAGGTGCAGGCCATGTCTGGCAAAGTATCATGGTCTGTCGACCATGTCATCCCAGGCAGACAGACACTGGATCCCTTTAGAATGGCACCTGAAGCTTAGCCAATTGTTGAAGTCACTCATTTTGTCCTTGTACTGTGGCATCATTCTGGGTGATGGCAGAATGCTACTCAGGGCTAGGGTCATACCTGCTTGGGCTACAAAATCAGAGAGCTCTTCCATGTCTCTTTTCATGTAGTCCAGGGAGGTACGTCTCAGGTCGTTCACACCAACATGGACAATGACAGAGTCATATCTGTACTTGTTGTGGAGTGACCTGAGTGCGTGGGTTATGTGGCTGATCCTGGCACCCGACAGGCAGCTGACAGTGACTTTCTCCTTGTTTAGCCTGGTGAGTGGGACATCAGTGTGCCTGACTATAGAGTCGCCTGTGACTAGTGTGTTGGGTACATTGTTTTGCCTTATTGGCTGTGGTTGAGTGGCACACTGAGTCTGCGGGCTATGTGTCATTTGGGTTGTCTTGGGGGGTGGAGGTTGCTTGCATTTCTGCTTTGGAGGTCTCTGTTGCTTGAGTAGATTATTATTGAGAGTCTCCGCAAATGTTTTTGTGTTTCTATGTGTGGATTTTGGTGGTGTAGATTTAGTGAGACAATGTGATGAGTGTGGTGTGTTGCAAGTGTTTACCTTCTCCTCTTGACTGTCAAGTTCAGTCTTGATTGGAGAGAGCTTTACCTCCAGTTTGGCTAGATAAGTGCATCTCTCACAGGTTGTAGTGTTGGGTGGTAGGAGGAGAGGGTTGTCTGTGTACATGAGGCAATTTCTACATTGCCCCAAGATGCCCAGATTCATCAGATAGACAGGAGAGAACACTGGGAGCTGACCCTTGGACATGCCTGAATAAAAAACTACTTTCATCTAGACAAGTGAGGAAAGTGAGTATAAGAGCTATTTTTCTCTAAGCAAGTGAGGAAAGTAAGTAAGTACAAAAACTATTTTCCTCTACATAAAGAGGAAGATGCTGTAGACATTTGTAGCTTATTTAGTGCTAACAACACAAGTGCTGAGCACGAATAAGCAAATTCAAGTGCTAAAACTAAGAATCTGTAACTGGATCTTGTGGTAGATAGCAACCTAGTGCTTACCACTCCCACTGATAAGCTAGAATGCTTCCCTCTAACACAGAAAGGCTTGGGGGGGGGGCTCAGAAGCTTACAAACAGTCCTAGATACAGCAAATCTGTATCTGGACTAGACTAGTTACAAGAAAGGTGGGAAGCAAGTGCAAATGCAGGCTTTTAAACCAGAAAGTTGAAAGAGATGGAAAAACTGCCAAACGGCCAACAAACTACAATTTCTGGGCCAGAAACCACTCTTGTGGTAGATAGGCTACCTAGTGCTTACCACTCCTACTGATAAGCTAGAAGGCGTCCCTCTAACACAGAAAGGCTTTTGGTGCTCAGAAGCTTACAAAGAGTCCTGGATACAGCAATTGTTGAAGTCAATCATATTGTCCTTGTACTGCGGCATCATTCTGGGTGATGGCAGAATGCTACTCAGGGTTAGGGTCATACCTGCCTGGGCTACAAGATCGGAGAGCTCTTCCATGTCTCTTTTCATGTAGCCCAGGGAGGTACGTCTCAGGTCGTTCACACCAACATGGACAATGACAGAGTCATGTCTGTACTTGTTGTGGAGTGACCTGAGTGCGTGAGTTATGTGGCGGATTCTGGCACCTGACAGGCAGCTGACAGTAACCTTCTCCTTGTTTAGCCTGGTGAGTGGGACATCAGTGTGCCTGACTATAGAGTCGCCTGTGACTAGTGTGTTGGGTACATTGTTTTGCCTTATTGTCTGTGGTTGAGTGGCACACTGAGTCTGCGGGCTATGAGTCATTTGAGTTGTCTTGAGGGGGGTGGAGGTTGCTTGCATTTCTGCTTTGGAGGTCTCTGTTGCTTGAGCAAATTATTATTGAGAGTATCCGCAAATGTTTTTATGTGTGGATTTTGGTGGTGTAGATTTAGTGAGACTATGTGATGAGTGTGGTATGGTGCAAGTGTTCACCTTCTCCTCTTGACTGTCAAGTTCAGTTTTGATTGGAGAGAGCTTTACCTCCAGTTTGGCTAGATAAGTGCATCTCTCACAGGTTGAAGTGTTGGGTGGTAGGAGGAGAGGGTTGTCTGTGTACATGAGGCAATTTCTACATTGCCCCAAGATGCCCAGATTCATCAGATAGACAGGAGAGAACACTGGGAGCTGACCCTTGGACATGCCTGAATAAAAAAAAAACCTATTTTCCTCTAGATAATTGAGGAAAGTGAGTACAAGAGCTGTTTTTCTCTAAGCAAGTGAGGACAGTAAGTACCAAAACTGTTTTCCTCTAGGTAATGAGGAAGGTTGAGTGCTGTAGTAATTAGTAGGTTATTTAGTGCTTATAAGTTCTGAACAAGTGCTGATCACAAATAAGCAAATTCAAGTGCTAAAAGTAAGAATCTGTATCTGGACTAAACTAGTTACAGGAAAGGGGGGAAAACAAGTGCAAATGTGGGCTTTTAAATCAGAAAGTTGAGAGAGATGGAAAAACTGCCCAAATGGTAAATAACTACAATTTCTGGGCCAGAACCACTCCTTATGTGGTAGATAGGTTACCTAGTGCTTACCACTCCCACTGATAAGCTAGAAGGCTTCCCTCCAACACAGAAAGCTTGGGGGGGAGGGGGCTCAGAAGCTTACATACAGTCATGGATACAGGAAATCTGAATCTGGACTACATTAGTTACAGGAAAGGTTTTTTTTTCAAAGTTTTAATTTAAGGGTGTGCACACTTATGCAACCAGCTTATTGTACAATTTTTATTTTTTTTTATTTTCTCCCTAATAGATTTGTTTGTTTTTCAATTGAATTGTACAGGTTATAGTCACATTAAAGGTGGGAAAAGGTTTGAAATGATTTATTGTAGTCTAATTTTTTATATCACAAAAACCTGGCATTTTAGCAGGGGTGTGTACACTTTTTATATCCACTGTATATATGTATGTATATACATATATATATATATATATATATATATATATATATATATATATATATATATATATATATATATATATATTTATATAGATATATGCACGTATATATATATATATATATATATATATATATGTATGCATGTGTATGTATATATATATATATATATATATATATATATATATATATATATATATGTATGTGTGTGTGTGTATATATATATATATATATTTATATATATATATATATATATATATATATATATATATATATATATATATATATATATACACACACATATTGGCAAAAAAACTTCTACAGCTGTATGAAAAAACAACACCAAATCCAGTAATTGAGCACACTTTCGTTCTTTTAATATCTAAGAACTTCTTCAGAAATAAGAAGGTACACAGAAAATCAGTAAATATATGCTACATGTCATATGGCAATAAAGCAGTAAAACAGTAACAGCCAGTGAAATAACCATATCCTTCTTTAAATATGCACATATCATTATATGGTAATGAAGTGACCTGAAAAATCTTATACAATATATAGCATACAGGGGTGTGTACAAAAAAGACGTCATCAATATAACGGTGGTATAAGTGGGTGTGAATCTTTGTGCTTGCTGCCTGGGAAGTAGACACTCTTTTTCATTTACCAGGTTTCCAGCACACCCGCTTATAATACCATTATATTGATGACATCTTTTTTGCATGGGTGGGCCCTGCCCAATGGCAGGAAGACTTTCTACTAGCCATGAGTGACAGTATTAGTTTTTTGAAATTTGTTAAATCAGGTTCTGGTAACATTGTTTCCTTTCTTGATACTTCTATTTCTGTTGATGTCACCAGCAGGAGCATAGTCTCTAACATTTTCGGAAAGGAAACCTATCGTAACAACTTTTTAGATTTTACCAGCCAACACCCCTTCTACATGAAGAGGAATGTGTTAAGGGGTAAATTCATTAGACTGTCTAGATTGGTTAGCGTGGATACTACTTTTTATGCTGAGATGGACTTTTTGCAAAAACATTACCCTAAGGATCTTGTGTATAGTGTGGCTCAGGAAGTGGCTAGAGACAGACACAGTAAGTTTTAGCCCATTCTTCACTGTGGTTTTACACCTAAACAAAGTAATACTGCTGCTTTTCCAGACAGGACATTGAGTTTCCCGATACCTATTTGCAGGGATATGAAATGCATCAGGGATGTCATCTCTCACAACTGGAACATTGTTACTAGTTCACAGAATTTGTCTAACTTGTTAGAGGATTCTCCATTGTTTGCATATAAAAAGACTAAAAGAATTAGAAATTCACTTGAGAACAGAGATTCAGCACTGGTGTTAAATTCTATTAGAAACATTACTGACTCACCTGGCATGTTCGAGTGTGGCAAATGTGTTTGTTGCAAGTTTATTTTCGAAGGGAACTGCTACACATTTGTACACAATGACTATAAAGTTACATTTGCCTATCATTTTGACTGTTCATACACTAATTTGGTTTATAATGCAGTTTGTAATTCTTGTCATTATTTCTATGTGGGAAAGACTTGCAGGAAACTGTGAGAGAGAATAAAAGAACATTGTGGGGCTATCAGAAGTTCTGACTCTCGAAATGCACTAGCTAGGCATTTGCTAACTTGTACTAATTTTGAAAATTTTCTATTTTTAGTATTAGAGCAAGTAGAACTGTTTTTTGGTGACTATGCTACTCTTCTGGAGGTTAGGGAACTCAAATGGCAACTTTTGCTGGGAGCGGATTCAGCTCCTGGTTTGAATGATAATACCAATTTAAAATGTGCTTTGAAATGGCTTACCTGAGTTCACATGACAGACTCACTTTTCACTAGTTTGCTGTATGCTGTATATTGTACATGATTTTTCAGGTCACTTCATTACCATATAATGATATGCGCATATTTAAAGAAGGATATGGTTATTTCACTGGCTGTTACTGTTTTACTGCTTTATTGCCATATGACATGTAGCATATATTTACTGAATTTCTGTGTACCTTCTTATTTCTGAAGAAGTTCTTACATATTAAAAGAACGAAAGCGCTCTCAATTACCGGATCTGGTGTTGTTTCATACAGCTGTAGAAGTTTTTATGCCAGTGTAAATCCTTTCTTCGTTTTGCAGCTTGTCGGTTTTATTGGTGTGTATATATATATATATATATATATATATATATATATATATTTGTTTATTTATTTATATATTAAAAAATGCATTTTGGACAGGTAAGAAAGGATGTGGATGCATACTTGGGAGCTTTATATAAGTCTGGGCTCAGTGAATTTTTCTAGTCTTCTTTATTTCCAGTCATTTTAGTGTATTTAATTTGGTGATGGTAGTTGTGTTTATTCACCATTCTGACATCATTTTGTTGGTATTTTTAAATGGTTGTATGACAAGGTCACATGTTTTACTTTGTATTTAAACCACCATCTGTGAAAAACCTGGTCTGCAATTTGACCCGTGTGATGTTTGGTCACAAATAATGGAAGATATTTACATATCTAGCTGGTTTTGGTGTTGTTGTAGACACACACACACACACACACACACACACACACACACACACACACACACAAATCTATATATACTCACTACATCAGCATATACTGTATTAACCACAATTTGTCAAAATTCAACAAATCAGCACATTTATATGCATGCGCCAAGGAGTAGCTTCACTGTATACAAAATTGAAAATTAAAAACATCATTTTGTTTCCTGGAAGAGTAGCCCTCCTGCAATCTCTGCTACAACCCCTGCTAATTGTGTATACCAACTCTGAAATCACACAACAGTAGGGAAAGGGCAAATTCCTGCTCCCCGCTGT
>NC_056732.1:1453906112-1454066112 GCF_019279795.1 Protopterus annectens
TGAATGAATGTTGACATCTGCTATGGCAGCAGAGCAGCATTTCTGTAGCTGCAGTTAACAGAAGTAATCAAATCAGAAACCAGCTGAAATTCTTACGAGACTGAGTGTGGTCATTCACAGGAATGCTGAAATTCTTACGAGAGTGTGAGTGTGGTCATGCACAGGAGCGCTGAAATTCTTACAAGACTGTGAGTGTAGTCATGCACAGGAGCGTTGAAATTCTTACGAAACTGTGAGTGTGGTCATGCACAGGAGCTGAGACTGTGAGTGTGGTCATGCACAGGAGCGTTGAAATTCTTACGAAACTGTGAGTGTGGTCATGCACAGGAGCGCTGAAATTCTTACAAGACTGGGAGTGTAGTCATGCACAGGAGAGCTGAAATTCTTACAAGACTGTGAGTGTGGTCATGCACAGGAGCGCTGAAATTCTTACAAGACTGTGAGTGTGGTCATGCACAGGAGCGTTGAAATTCTTACGAGAGTGTGAGTGTGGTCATGCACAGGTGCATGTCAATGTTTCAGTGTTTTTTAATCAGCATTTTTATCCTATCGATTAAACAGATTGACAATTTTTACAAATGCAGTCTACAGGAATTTTATGCAGTGGATGAGTATTGTTACTTGCATTTATTCAGTTTAAAATTTTGGTATTACAAGTTTTCTAGACAGGTTGAACATTTGTGTGATATCTTTATTTACTAGTTTTTTCTCATACTTTCAACTATTTATTCAACATTACTATTGACTGTAAAACATGTAGACTTAGTAAGACATGAGACAGCTATGAATGTGTACTGTTTTAGGTACTACTAAAATGTAGTCATGAAGAAAACTCTACTCAGAAAGTAATAAGTATTATTTTCAGTATACCTTAGCAGTACTAATACCTCTGAGTGACTTCTAAATGTTTAATTTTTTTTTTATAATGTACAGTACACTAAAAGGCCTGATGGGTACTTGCATGTTTAACAGGATTTTGTGTTTTATTTATTTATTTATTTTTGCCTCCACATTACACTTTGCACTCTTATAATATGTTACAATCTAGATGCATCAGTTCCAATTTGATACAGCCAATGTAATGAATCATTATGTTTGCTTCTGGAGATATTTACAGTTGCAGTGTTGTGAGTCACTGATTTCTTAGACTGTCTATAGAAACATTGTCAGCATTTCTTTTTCAACTTACTGTTATTTGTGATGAATTTAGGCTTCTAAAAAACTTTCATGTTATGTTTTAGTCTTCTTTCACACAAGCTAGCTGAATTGCAGGCTTTTGTTAAGCATTTATTGTTGTACTTCTTATAAGACTTCTGCACCCCTCCCCACTGTTTTATTTATGTATCTGATTTGACTAAAAAGTCTGTAGAAGCCCTTAGTCATCTTTGATTGACAGTTGGCATTTCCTAGACTGTTAATGCAGTTTCAGGTGACTTCTAGCATTCAGCGTTGTCTTTTCTTTAGGTAATTGTCTATATTTAAACGGATAACATAAATACTTCTAGATAAAAAAGTCTGATTACATAGTATTGCAGTTTAGCTGATTCCTGCTCCTTGTATAAGCATTCTTTTGCAATGTGCTGTAAGGAAAAGAATTCCACAACAGCTGCAAGTTTGCTTTTATGTCATATGGATTTTTGCAAGGCACACATTTGAATGGTGACTTATAGTGACTACCAGTGAAAACTCCATAATGAGTATGGTCTCCCCCGACATTATCTAGGCTGACAGTAGTTCCATGTAAAAAGAGTAAGATATAATCTGGAAAAATTAGCGGGATCTTCATGGTATGTTACATGTAAAATGGAAATGAAATTAAAAGGTACTGATAAATTTCTGGTCATTAAACTACCTCTAGGTAGTATGTTAGAGGAAAAGAACCATGGGATGACGTTAACTACCTTGGAAGACAGAATTGCACTTTAAATAGTAGAATATATTCATTACCACTGCTTAAAATTAAGCCTGGCATTTACGGTAATATTGTTTTAAGTACAACTAAATATATTTTGTATAAGCCTTTTCCTGTCTGCTGTTGTTAAATTGATCATATATGTGATGAAGTGTTCTGAGATTTTATTAAAAAAAAAAAAAAGATTTGATTTTACAGAAGTACCATAATTTGATGTTTTTGTTTGTTTTATGCTTGTGGTTGTTATATGTCTAAAGGGATACCCCTAAAATATATAAAGTTTTGTATTTGCCTTATATTTTTAAACGTCTGTATTGTAAAATATTCTGTTTCATCAGCAAGCCCATCCTACAGGATAGTTTTGCATCTGTAGGAATGATATTTTTAACCAGCTTTCTTTTTTTTTTTTTTTTTTTGTTTATAAAAACAATATGAAGTAATTATTTTGAATCAGACTTGTTTATCATTAGTTCAAATTCTCTCTCCCGACATACAATTTTGAACAGTAAGGAAAATCAAAGACTTTTGAGACATTTATATTTCTTGTGATAAAATTTAAAACTAGCATGATGTATTTACTACAATCGAGCTTCATTCTAGGAGCATGAGCATTATTCTTTTGAATGTCTTGTCCTTTATGACAACTTGAAGCAGACCGTCAACAGGATTCATTGGTTTGTACCATTCTATAATGTAAAAATGTAAAAAATGGAGCAACCAAAAATACAAAAACACTGAGTGGCGCAGAGCTACAGTTATCCCAATCCACAAGGGGGGATCCACCTTGGATCCCGGAAACTACCATCCCATCAGTCTGACAAGCCTTATCTGCAAGGCCATGGAGCGTATTATCATGGAACTTATAAACAAAGACATTGGCAACCTTCAAACACTGGACCCCACCCAGTTTGGGTTTGTGAAGGGCCGATCTTGTCTCCTGAACCTGATTGACTTCTTTGAATCAGTCTCCAGAGCCATGGACAAGGGTAAGGTGGTCCACACAGCCTATCTAGACCTTGCCAAGGCCTTTGACACCACCCCCCACTCTGGAATCATAGATAAACTTACTAAGTTGGGCATTAATCCCTATGTCACCCAATGGGTTGCTAAATGGCTTACTGATAGAACCCACACTGTAAAAGTAGCCGACTCCAAATCCAGCTCCAAACAAGTGACAAGTGGAGTACCTCAGGGTTCAGTCCTGGGGCCGCTCTTGTTTGGCATCTACTTCTCTGAAGTACAGGTCATCACTAAGGGACTCTGGCTAACAAAGTTTGCAGATGACTGCAAACTGGGAGCCATTATTGAATCCCCAAATGATGTGGATACTCTACAAAAGGGCCTTACAGAAACAGATGCTTGGTGCCAGAGCCATGGGCTCAAGCTCAATGCCAAGAAATGTATTGTTATCCCCTTTGGGAAAAACATGTATCCATGAATTACCATATAGGTGGCAGTACACTAAACACAGAAAGTGTGATAAGAGACTTAGGGACACAGGTGGACAGTGGTCTCACCTTCGATAACCACATCGCCACAACAGTCAGGAAATCCTTCTGTGTGGCACACCTCATCACGAAGGGCTTTTCATCCAGAAAAAAGGAGGTCATTGTCCCACTGTACTCATCCCTCATTAGACCCATTATAGAATACAACGCCCCATTTGGTATGTACCTCTCAAGACATCTGCAACAACTGGAAAGGCCTCAGAAATACCTCACTAAAAGAATCACAGGCCTAAAGCAGATGCCCTACGCTGACCGCCTTAAAACACTCCAGCTATACTCTGTCGCATATCGTCTACTCAGAGGCGATCTCTGCTTAACATACAAGGCCATGTCAAAATCAGAGCTGTTGGACATGCTACACTTAAAGAAATCCCAATCCCTCAGAGCTACACGCTCCAGGGATCTAAACCTTGTCATCACAATAAACAAAACATGCTGGAGGGATAGGTTCCTGACCCAGAGACTCCCCAGACTCTGGAATAGATTGCCCATACATGTCAAGCAGAGTGCCTTTTTGGAACTCTTCAAGAGGAACCTTGACGATTGGATGGGAGAAAGGAAATTCACCCTAGGGATCACGTCAGTCGCCCTGCTAGACAGGGGTCCAGGAAAGTAAATAATATGGGAAGAAATAGCCAGGAAATTGTTATGGTTAGGCTTGTATAGGCCCTAGGGCTGATAGCCTAGTACCAACCTATGAACCTATGAACACACACTGCCAGCAGTCAGAAACCCTCGAAGAATTCTTCTTGTGCAAAATAAAGCAACAATAAGCAGCAACCAAGAAATTCAGCAATAAAATCCACTTTAATGTAGACAGAACAATAAAAAACACCGGATTGAGCACTTTCTTCCTCTGACCGGGGATTTCATCAGAATCATCACTCATTTCTTTAACTACCAATTTATACACATACTTAATGACATCACAGATTGAGTAATTGACAATGAGTGTAAACACATATGAACAATAAAATCATATATAAAATGATAAAACTTATTAAAAATGTATCTATTTAACCAACATTGTTTTTTAACTGCGTCAGTCATTAATTTAATTTAATGTGGCTTTATGAAACAAAATGGGTTTAAGGGAAATTATTTAATTTAAGCCAGAACTGTAACAGGCTTGCAGCCTTATCTGCCATTTTGTCTCTCTTGTTTCTATGTGACTTCTATAATCTCTTCCTCTAGGGTTAGGCAATACCTTTTCTGAAATTGCAAATGAAAAACCATCAAAATTGATACATCCTTCTGAATGTTTGAAAAGTGCAGTAATAGTGTTATGTGTGGACATCTGGTAATTGTGTTCATAAATCCTGTCTCTCAAATGTCTCTTGGTCTTCCCGACATAGAACGCGGGACAGGATTTACACATGGCCAAATACACAACCCATTTTGTCTGACAGTTCCCTTTGCCAAACCAAGCTTTAGATTTTAGAGTTTTGTTTAGGGTTGTGTTGACCTTGTCACAGATGTACCTACATTGGGAACATGTCCCACACTTTGTAGTACCATGTTTAGAGTTACCATGACCTCTAAACTTTCCCTCAAACAGTTTTTTAAGGTTTGTACCTGTCTTAAAAACAAATGAAGGCTTGGGTCCTACAATGGACCATAGGGATGGGTTACTTTTCAAAATGGCCCAATTCTTTTCTATTATGTTAATTACTTTGTTTGCCCTTGTCCAATATGGAACGACCATGGCTCTTTCATAACTATCACTTTCAACATTCTCGCTTACTGTAACTGTGTTGTAATATGTGAAGGGAGTCCTTAGGAGGGATTTATATCTCTTTCCCCACTCTTTCAGAACTTATTCCAAGTTCTTCTTAAATAAAATATTTGGGTAACCCCTTTGTAAAAACATATTGGCTGCCTTATTTAACTCTCCTTTCACTTCTTCTTCTTCCTGAGAGGTCATTCTGGCTACACGGATGAATTGCCCTTTGATAATACTTTTCTTTTGGTGCTGTGGATGGTTACTAGTATATTCAAGGTAGGAGTTACTGAAGGTGGGTTTCCTGTAAACTTTTGAAGTAAACCCTGTTATTCCTTTTTCTATACATGTGTCCAAATAATTAATACAATGGTTATTACTCGTGTAGGTGAATCTCAAAAAAACTAGATGTTTGATTTAAATAATCAACAGATTCCTTGACCATAGTAGCTGTGCCGGACCAAAGCACAAAAATATCATCCAAAAAGTGGACAAAGTTTTATGTATTTATAAAACTCACTCTTGAATACTTTGTTGTTCTCCCATTCCAGCAAAACTAAATCAGCATATATAGGGTCACAAGATGCACCCATAGCAACCCCTCTTCATTGCTTAAAATATTCACCCTCGAACATAATAAAATTGTAATCAAGGACAATTCCCATAAAGTCAAGGATCAGTTCAGTCTTATCATTATTAAAAGTGGTATTTCTCCTAATACTTTTTTCGAACATCTTCATTCTTTCATCCCTAGGGATGGAGGTGAACAGGTCAGCTACATCTATGGTCAAAAACATAATCTTGTTGTCCCATAGATTTTTTCTGATTCTTCCTAGAAAATCCCAAGAATCTTTCAATAAATGGGCATTGTTCACCTCTTGTTTGAGCCATTTATCAATAACAACACCAAAAGGATATGTTTTCGAACCTCTCCCTTATACAATAAGTCTGAAACTGAGATTTTCTATACCCTTATGGGTTTTTGGGATCCCAAAAATGGTGGCCACAGTCAGATCCATAACTTTTAAAAATTGTAGGTACTGGGCACAATTCTCTCATCCAATAAATATTCTTCTAAAAAATGATCTATTTGACTGTACCCAATATTCACTTCATTAAGAGATGCAGGGGCATATGTGGTGGTGTCATTCAATAATTCAAAAATTTCCTGTAAATATTGCCATTTATCAGAAATTACCATACCACCTCCCTTGTCAGCTTGCATAATTCTGATTGCATCATCACTAACTATTTGGTGTAAAATTTCCTTTTCTTTGTTTCCCAAATTATCTAACCTATGAATTTTACGTTCACTTGCTTTTAAGGCATAAATTTCCTCCATAACTGATTTTTCCAACACGGGAAGTGTTGGATCTAATGGTGGATTAAAGGTACTTTTACGACGAAATTCCTTTCTACCCATTCTAATGTCACTATTGTTATGTTCGAACATCAGATATGCCAAATTTAACTTCCTTAGAAACATTTTAACTTCTAAAATGTTGTCCGTGTAATTAAACTGTCTTCTAGGGACATATTTAAGACCCTTCATAAAAAGTGTAAAAAGTTCTTTATTGAGTTTGATGTCTGCAAAATTATAAAAATGAGAACCTTTGTATGGAAAAAAAAATGCCTCCCTGCTGTATCTCTTCCATATTTTTTATATGAGAGCCTTTTGTCATTTTTGTTTTTCCACTCTCTTTGGGTATATTGTTGATTCTGATTGTCTTCTAATCCCTCTTCCCAGTTCTGTCGTTGGTGTAAAAAATGTTGATTGTCTTGAGCATTCTTCCTATACCTTTTATCATTGTACCATCCCTCATATTTTCTATAATGTTTAAAATTACCCCTCTTAAAGGTCGATGTATCTTTTCTATTACCACTGGTGTTGTCACACTTAAAAATATAAGCTTTATTTTCTTGTACTCATTTAAATCCCTTTGCATCTTTTTGCACTTTTTCTCAAAAATCTTATCACAAGTTCTTTCAAGAAGCTTAATTTCCTTCTTATGTAGATCCTCGTATTGTGGAAATAACAAGTCATTCCTTATGTCGAAAAAAAACCAATGTTGGTTAAATAGATACATTTTTAATAAATGTTATCATTTTTATATATGATTTTGTTGTTCAGATGTGTTTACACTCATTGTCAATTAATCAATCTGTTATGACATTAAGTGTGTGTATAAATTGGTAGTTACGGAAATGAGTGATGATTTTGATGAAATCCCCGGTCAGGCGAAGAAAGCACTTAATACGGTGTTTTTTATTGTTCCGACTACATTAAGGTGGATTTTATTGCTGAATTTCTTGGTTGCTGCTTATTGTTGCTTTATTTTGCACAATACGAATTCTTTGAGGGTTCCTGAATGCTGGCATTCTATAATGTAAGTATTGCACTTACTACTATATTTTATTCACTAACAAATTAAATGTAAATGATACTCATATTCCTTGTGTGGGTCTATATTACAATGTCGAACATACAGGAGTTCGAACGTTGTAATATCAAACCCAAAAGTCCGAAATACAAAAATAGCGTTTCGAGGCTTTGCTATCTACTCCACTGCGGTGCGATCTCAGAGTTGGTATATTTAAGTAGGGGGATGTGGTGGGAGATGCCCCCCACTTCATTTTAAGTTTAAAGTGTATGTTTTATTTGTTTTTTTTTATCAAGGAACAGTGATTTTTTGTTCTTTGTTTTCGTTATTATTGGGTTTTGAACTGTACGATTCGATATTACATTGTTCGAACTCCTGTGAGTTCGACATTGTAATATAGACCCCTATGAGTCATTGTTTACACTGTTTGCATTTCCTGCCTTTTCTTTTACTTTTTTAAACTGTGCAGCTGTTGTGATGCCTTTACCTGGACTGTGGCTGAAATTGGTCACTTTTAATCAGTGCACTACCTCAGTAAAGCAACATAAATAAAATATTTAAAATATTAAAAACTCTAAGTATTACAACAACCCTTGTTTATACCTTTTGCACCCTTGTGCTTACTCTTCAGTGGAACATTTTATGTCTTCAGTAATAGTATGTATCGCATTCTTTTGCTAGAAATACAATACCAAAGGTAAGGATCCATTCCATTTAAGCTGAGATCCTTTTTAAGAATAAAGTACTGTTAATGATTCAAGAAATAATAAATATAACATACACACCCGTTTAATTTACATATCTTCCCTGATGTATTTTTTTCTAGCTAAGAAAGGACAGTTGTGTTATATATAATATGTTTGTTTTCAGTCATCTGTTTTTGCAAGCTGTTCTCATTAAAACTCAAGACTGTAACCTGACAGATAATAGAAGACACATTTTGAAAGACAGGCAAACTTGGCCATTTTAAATTATGTTAGAAATGTTTTTTTTCTGAAGAATTAATCATGCTTATTTATCTTTTCCTTTTGATCTTTATTATGACAGGTTACCCATTTGTGTTTTGCAGAGGAATTCAAATTTCCATGTACAATATGGCCATCAAACTCATGGGATTTTCCTGAGTTTGGTGACAGTGAAATGTAGGAAAATTCTTAAACAGAAGAAATTCCAGAAGATTCTCCTATTAAAATTGCTATTTTTGTGGACTGGTCTGTTTTGCAGTTCTGAGTCATCCCCTTCCTCCTCATTATTCACATTTTTCTGTTTATTTCAGAAGTTTGAGATTTGTCTTTTCATACTGCAAATGTGCCACTTCATTGTTTAAGAATATGAGTATGATTTACACAGCACATATAAAATGGAGTGATTGGTATAAATCTCTTTTGTAAAATTTTGATTAGGCCTATATGTGTTTTGTAGCATCTGCTACTAAGTTGTGTTAATAGTAATATGCTTTAAGAAAAAAAAAAAAGCAACAGACATTATGATAACCTTTGTAAAAAAAAATGGGAGATTTAATGTTTGGAGAAGAGCCTTATTTTTTCACGTAAGAGCTAGATCATAATGCTAAAAAAATTGACAAATATGTTTCAAGTTATAAAAAGCCGATATACCTGCCCATCCCAGAATGCTCCCATTTTTACAGCAAATGTCACTTAAAGAGTCAGTAGTATATTTCAGACCACTCATGTATCTATAGGTCTAGTGTAGGATAGGCCATATGTTATTACTGGGAAGTTGGACTGGTCTAGAGAATAAAAAATCCCTTTCAGTTTTTCTCCTTTGCCATTGTCAGTCAGAACTTATATAAATGGCACTCATATTTCCTCAACTCTACATCTAGAGATGGAAACTCTGTTTCTCCCCAGCAAAGCTCCCTTCCATCATGCGAATGACTGGGAAGAGCTGGACAGAGAATAGAGTTATTCACATTTTTATGTGAATATCCAAAAATGGGTTATAAAATGAGTTTGCATTGCATCATTCTCTCTGTCCCATTCTAAGTACTGAAATGTTTATTGGTTAAAGGCAGAAGGCATGTTGTGTCAGATGTTGCCAAAAGGGACAATAGACAAGATGCAGTATCCCTTTTAAAAGACAGTTATTATTCCACAGTCTTTCTTGTTCCAAAGAAAGGTGTCGGTGAACACCAGCTATGGACTTTCCTAACTAAGCAGTATTCAGTTGTCATTGTCAGTGACTCAGTGGGTATCACGTTTGCCTTTGATGCTGAAAGATTAGAAGACTGTGGGTTCTGTTCCTATACCAGTTATTTGGATTAATTTTCCAATATTGACACTGCAGTGCTGCATAAAGGAGGTACACCATTCCTGAGTGTGATGTCCTTTATTTGAGACATTAAACAGAGGCTCCATCTGTCAGAACTGGTGGTACCTCAAGGAGATATAAAAGATCCTACTGCACTTATTGATAAGGGTGGGGAATATCCTACTGCACTTATTGATAAGGGTGGGGAATATCCTACTGCACTTATTGATAAGGGTGGGGAAAGTTCCTTGCTGCCCTAATACCATTTTTTCTGTTCAGTATGAATACCTGCATATTTGAACTGCTTCTTATGAAATTGGTACACCTCGTTTGCTGTAGCATAGACTAGATCCGGGCCTGCTGAATCTAGCTTTGTTTGTATAACTTGAGCACTAATCCAGGCATTCTTTAAAGTATTCAGTTGTATTTATTACTGCTGGTAGTAACTTGATTAAAGTGTAGCTATCATTTCTAAGTCTTTTGGATTAAGCACTTGGGCTTCAGGCCAGTTGTTTTACATTAGGAAGGTTTGTGGCCTGCACTGTGGTGGCAGGACAGGTAGCTTACATCCTTCTAAGTTGGGAACTGCTGATTGAGAGCTCAGTGTCTGTTATTCTAAAAGTGTATTAGATCTGGTTTAAGCACTTGGGCTTCAGGCCAGTTATTTTACATTAAGAAGGATCGAGGTCTGCACTCTTGTGGGAGGAGAGGCTGGACTCTGCCCTTCTGAGCAGGGAATTTCTGGTTAAAGGCTTATAGTGCCTGCATATTCTAACTGTTTCTTACTGAAATTTGTACACCTTGTTTGCTGTAGCATAGACTAGATCCAGGCCTGCTGAATCTAGCTTTATTTGTATGCTTGTTGTTTGTTTATTTCCCTGAAACGCTAATTCCACCTAAACATGGCCTTTTAGCACTTCTGTGGATCCCTAGGGATATCTGCATTGCTTACTGTACTTATTTCCTTGTTTCACTTGAAAGAAAGTTACTGTTTGTCGTATTTGCATTTAAGTTACCTGTAACACATTGCATTTAAGTTACCTGGCACTTGCTTACTAAAGCAATTATATATGTCAGCTCTAAAAAATTAAAAGCACTACACCCTCACAAACTCCCCTTGAGTACCTTGTTCCCCATTGCCCCTTTTTTTCAATTATAAAGGAATTCCCAATACTATTCTAGCATGTCCAAAGGTCAGTTGTCAATCTCCTCTCCGGTCCAGCTGGTGAATCTGGGAATCTTGAGGCAATGTTACAACTGCCTCATGTACACAGACAACCCTCTCCTCCTCCCAACAAATTCCAACACGAGAGATGCAAACCATATAGCCAAACTGGAGGCTAAGCTCTCTCAACTCAGTACTGGCGTAACCAGTCAGGAGGAGAAGGAAACCACACTCACTACAATTCCAGTCTCACATAGACCTACCACGACAACAAACCAAACACATAAACACACAAAACATACTCAGAGGCTCTAAATAAAAATCTGCCTAAGCAGCAGAGACTTCCAAAGCAGACACCCAAGCAACCGCTACCCCAAAACAAAACACGCGGCAACACATAGCTCACAAAGCCAGTGTGCCGAACAGTCACAGCCCTTAAGGCTAAACAACACACCTGATACACTTGTAATAGGTGACTCTATCGTCAGGCACACTGACGCCCCCGCCACCAGGCTGAACAAGGAGAAGGTCACGTGAGCTGCCTGTCGGGCGCTTAGATCCGCCACATAACACAAGCACTCACGCCACCCAAGGCAAGTACAAATATGACTCAGTCATTGTCCATGCTGGTGTGAATGACCTGAGACGCACTCTCCCTGGACTACATGAAAAGAGACATAGAGGAGCTGTCTGAGCATGTAGCCCAGGCCGGTATGACCCTGACCTTGAGTAGCATCTTACCCTCACCAAGAATGATGCCACAATATGAAGACAAGATGATCAATTTCAACAATTGGCTTAAGTGTTGGTGTCATTCAAAGGGGATCCAATGCCTGTCAGCCTGGGATGACATGCTCGACAAGCCACGAAGCTTCGCTAGGGACGGCTTGCACCTGTCACCCCTGGGCTTTCGGATATTGGCAAAGGCTCTTGCTACCCCATAGTGCCTTTTTAGGCAAGGCTCAAAAGACAAACCCACCTCCATAGGTATCACAAGGATAAGAAACTAAGAGTAATGCTACTCAACGCCAGAAGTCTAAACCTCAAGATGCACGCACTCGAAACTCTCCTTAGCATGGAGAACATCGATATCTGTGCAGTAACAGAAACCTGGTTCAAGGCCCCGAGAGCACCCCAGCACTACCAGGTTATACCTCATACCATGCTTTTCGCCCCAAAACTTGGACCGAACCACAAAAGGAGGGAGTATCAATATTCACAAAGATACCCACACCTCCAGGTTGGTGGCACAGCACGAAGCATCAGAGACTATCCATGTGCAACTAACTGTGGGTAAAACTGCCTTCCAGTTTATAGCCTGCTACAGACCACTCTCCCAAACACAGGAACCCCACTTGGCCTCCCTGAGAATACTGGAAAATATGAAGGTCTCTTCAAACACCATTATATTGGGTGACTTCAACTACCCAAACATAGACTGGGAGCATTACTCTAGCTCCAACACCCTAGCCCAAAGGTTCCTAGAATTTATAAACTCAAATGCTATGGAACAACTTGTTACCACTCCCAAAAGAGGGGAAAACATACTGGACCTGACCATCACCAACATGGGGACACTATGCTCCAGACCAGAAGTGTATCCCTCACTGGTAAGATCAGACCATAAACTAATCTCACTGGATATTCACTTCCCGACCCCACCCCCTGCCAGGAAAACCACAGTGAAAAACTTCTCTAAAGCAAATTTCACACACCTCAAAACCGAGGCGAAATCCTTCAAAGCCCCCGGGCCTGTGGAAAATACGGCCCAGACCGCAGAATCCTTTATAAACGCATTCAGAAATTCATATTGTTGATTCTGATTGTCTTCTAATCCCTCTTCCCAGTTCTGTCGTTGGTGTAAAAATGTTGATTGTCTTGAGCATTCTTCCTATACCTTTTATCATTGTACCATCCCTCATATTTTCTATAATGTTTAAAATTACCCCTCTTAAAGGTCGATGTATCTTTTCTATTACCACTGGTGTTGTCACACTTAAAAATATAAGCTTTATTTTCTTGTACTCATTTAAATCCCTTTGCATCTTTTTGCACTTTTTCTCAAAAATCTTATCACAAGTTCTTTCAAGAAGCTTAATTTCCTTCTTATGTAGATCCTCGTATTGTGGAAATAACAAGTCATTCCTTATGTCGAAAAAAAAACAGTGTTGGTTAAATAGATACATTTTTAATAAATGTTATCATTTTTATATATGATTTTGTTGTTCAGATGTGTTTACACTCATTGTCAATTAATCAATCTGTTATGACATTAAGTGTGTGTATAAATTGGTAGTTACGGAAATGAGTGATGATTTTGATGAAATCCCGGTCAGGCGAAGAAAGCACTTAATCTGATTGTTTTTATTGTTCCGACTACATTAAGGTGGATTTTATTGCTGAATTTCTTGGTTGCTGCTTATTGTTGCTTTATTTTGCACAATCTGAATTCTTTGAGGGTTCCTGAATGCTGGCATTCTATAATGTAAGTATTGCACTTACTACTATATTTTATTCACTAACAAATTAAATGTAAATGATACTCATATTCCTTGTGTGGGTCTATATTACAATGTCGAACATACAGGAGTTGAGCGTTGTAATATCAAACCCAAAAGTCCGAAATACAAAAATAGCGTTTCGAGGCTTTGCTATCTACTCCACTGCGGTGCGATCTCAGAGTTGGTATATTTAAGTAGGGGGATGTGGTGGGAGATGCCCCACTTCATTTTAAGTTTAAAGTGTATGTTTTATTTGTTTTTTTTTATCAAGGAACAGTTATTTTTTGTTCTTTGTTTTCGTTATTATTGGGTTTTGAACTGTACGATTCGATATTACATTGTTCGAACTCCTGTGAGTTCGACATTGTAATATAGACCCCTATGAGTCATTGTTTACACTGTTTGCATTTCCTGCCTTTTCTTTTACTTTTTTAAACTGTGCAGCTGTTGTGATGCCTTTACCTGGACTGTGGCTGAAATTGGTCACTTTTAATCAGTGCACTACCTCAGTAAAGCAACATAAATAAAGTATTTAAAATATTAAAAACTCTAAGTATTACAACAACCCTTGTTTATACCTTTTGCACCCTTGTGCTTACTCTTCAGTGGAACATTTTATGTCTTCAGTAATAGTGGCGGTATCGCATTCTTTTGCTAGAAATACAATACCAAAGGTAAGGATCCATTCCATTTAAGCTGAGATCCTTTTTAAGAATAAAGTACTGTTAATGATTCAAGAAATAATAAATATAACATACACACCCGTTTAATTTACAGATCTTCCCTGATGTATTTTTTTCTAGCTAAGAAAGGACAGTTTTGTTATATATAATATGTTTGTTTTCAGTCATCTGTTTTTGCAAGCTGTTCTCATTAAAACTCAAGAATGTAACCTGACAGATAATAGAAGACACATTTTGAAAGACAGGCAAAGTTGGCCATTTTAAATTATGTTAGAAATGTTTTTTTTCTGAAGAATTAATCATGCTTATTTATCTTTTCCTTTTGATCTTTATTATGACAGGTTACCCATTTGTGTTTTGCAGAGGAATTCAAATTTCCATGTACAATATGGCCATCAAACTCATGGGATTTTCCTGAGTTTGGTGACAGTGAAATGTAGGAAAATTCTTAAACAGAAGAAATTCCAGAAGATTCTCTTATTAAAATTGCTATTTTTGTGGACTGGTCTGTTTTGCAGTTCTGAGTCATCCCCTTCCTCCTCATTATTCACATTATTCTGTTTATTTCAGAAGTTTGAGATTTGTCTTTTCATACTGCAAATGTGCCACTTCATTGTTTAAGAATATGAGTATGATTTACACAGCACATATAAAATGGAGTGATTGGTATAAATCTCTTTTGTAAAATTTTGATTAGGCCTATATGTGTTTTGTAGCATCTGCTACTAAGTTGTGTTAATAGTAATATGCTTTAAGAAAAAAAAAAAGCAACAGACATTATGATAACCTTTGTAAAAAAAAATGGGAGATTTAATGTTTGGAGAAGAGCCTTATTTTTTCATGTAAGAGCTAGATCATAATGCTAAAAAAATTGACAAATATGTTTCAAGTTATAAAAAGCCGATATACCTGCCCATCCCAGAATGCTCCCATTTTTACAGCAAATGTCACTTAAAGAGTCAGTAGTATATTTCAGACCACTCATGTATCTATAGGTCTAGTGTAGGATAGGCCATATGTTATTACTGGGAAGTTGGGCTGGTCTAGAGAATAAAAAATCCCTTTCAGTTTTTCTCCTTTGCCATTGTCAGTCAGAACTTATATAAATGGCACTCATATTTCCTCAACTCTACATCTAGAGATGGAAACTATGTTTCTCCCCAGCAAAGATCCCTTCCGTCAAGCGAATGACTGGGAAGAGCTAGATAGAGAATAGAGTTATTCACATTTTTATGTGAATATCCAAAAATGGGTTATAAAATGAGTTTGCATTGCATCATTCTCTCTGTCCCATTCTAAGTACTGAAATGTTTATTGGTTAAAGGCAGAAGGCATGTTGTGTCAGATGTTGCCAAAGGGACAATAGACAAGATGCAGTATCCCTTTTAAAAGACAGTTATTATTCCACAGTCTTTCTTGTTCCAAAGAAAGGTGTCGGTGAACACCAGCTATGGACTTTCCTAACTAAGCAGTATTCAGTTGTCATTGTCAGTGACTCAGTGGGTATCACGTTTTCCTTTGATGCTGAAAGATTAGAAGACTGTGGGTTCTGTTCCTATACCAGTTATTTGGATTAATTTTCCAATATTGACACTGCAGTGCTGCATAAAGGAGGTACTCCATTCCTGAGTGTGATGTCCTTTATCTGAGACATTAAACAGAGGCTCCATCTGTCAGAACTGGTGGTACCTCAAGGAGATATAAAAGATCCTACTGCACTTATTGATAAGGGTGGGGAATATCCTACTGCACTTATTGATAAGGGTGGGGAATATCCTACTGCACTTATTGATAAGGGTGGGGAATATCCTACTGCACTTATTGATAAGGGTGGGAATATCCTACTGCACTTATTGATAAGGGTGGGGAATATCCTACTGCACTTATTGATAAGGGTGGGAATATCCTACTGCACTTATTGATAAGGGTGGGGAATATCCTACTGCACTTATTGATAAGGGTGGGAATATCCTACTGCACTTATTGATAAGGGTGGGGAATATCCTACTGCACTTATTGATAAGGGTGGGGAATATCCTACTGCACTTATTGATAAGGGTGGGGAATATCCTACTGCACTTATTGATAAGGGTGGGGAATATCCTACTGCACTTATTGATAAGGGTGGGGAATATCCTACTGCACTTATTGATAAGGGTGGGGAATATCCTACTGCACTTATTGATAAGGGTGGGGAAAGTTCCTTGCTGCCCTAATACCATTTTTTCTGTTCAGTATGAATACCACCTCATGAAAATAGGTCCCTGGCCTAGTGGGAATAACCTTGTCTCAAGTTATAAACAGGTAAGTAAGTAAATAAGTAAATCTAAAAGAGAAGAAGTTCAGCATTCTCCAAGCTGTCTTTCCATTATTTCCACTGAGAGTCTGGATGGTAATTGTAGACCTTTGGTCTTCGTTTTGACAAGTAGAAGGTTTCTCAGGATTCATTTCTTCATTCTTCATTTTGGTCTAGCCATGGTTGCCAGAGAATTTTTCATATGAGTAATTCCTGGAATATAAATTTTAATTTCATCTGAGGATGAGTTTCATATTATGGGTAGTTTTCACGGTGTTTGTTACATTTACTTATATTTAGTTATTACCTTTCTAGATTCCCTTGTACTATTATTATCAAAAAGGACATCAGGTAGGTTCATAGGTAAGTACTAGGTTAGCTGCCCTTGTCAGCCATTTTAAGCGTAGCCCACTTCCCTTTTTGTGCTTGAATTAACCTACTCCATTTGGTTAGAGATTGGTCTTACCGATCCCATGGTCAAAATTATATATTACCCTTAATGGGAATAACTGGGATCATAACATAGATAATTTGAGGGGACCAAGACATGGGATAAAGCATCTAGGAGCTGCCTCTGTTCATTAGTACAGGGGTCAGTCCTGGGTTAAATATTCTGTTTACCATCCATAGATCCAAATTGCACTTGATATAGACAAGCATGTACTTTGTTTTATGTGGATGGCGAATGTGTTCAAGTCTCCAGAGTGGCGTTGTCCTCTGTGAGATAAACCTGTCCTCCAAACTGTCCTGTTGATATTGCAGAAGCAGTATAGATCCCTAGACCAAGTATTCCTTGTAGTCACAAACCAAGAACCATACACCAAAACAAGAAATGAGCCAAGCCACACCAGAATCAAGACAGACCAGATTTAATAAGAATGTTAGTGCTTTCAGCAGACTATATCCAGAGACAACTTAGATGTCTTTGGATATACTCTGACGAAAGTGCTAAAATTCTTATTAAATCTGGGCTGTCTTGATTCTGGTGTGGCTTGGCTTGTTTCCAAGTATTCGTTATGCCATTTGACTTACTAATTTGCAGTAAATCCATCAGTATTGGTTCAAAGGATGCTTTATATGCCAGACACAGGTCACCTCTTAGCAGTCTGTAAGATACAGAGTATAGTGACAGGGCTCTGAGTCAGTCCATGCAGGACATGTTGTTTAGACCTTTTATCCTTTTAGTTTGATATCTCTGTGGGCATTTCAGTTGTTGCATGTGTCTGGACAGATACGTGCCAAAGGGGGTATTATATTGAATGATCGACCTAATGAGAGCTGAGTAAAGGTTGACAATTGCAGATCCCAGGTATAGACACAATCCCTTTGTTTATAAGCTGTTCA
The DNA here is from genome assembly GCF_019279795.1 of Protopterus annectens. NCBI lineage: Eukaryota > Metazoa > Chordata > Ceratodontiformes > Protopteridae > Protopterus > Protopterus annectens. Next base: position 1,453,923,894 of record NC_056732.1, read on the forward strand.
GTATAGAAGGATTTTCTTATAACAATGGACACATGTCAATCAAAAGTTAGGTCGCTGTCTATATAAGTTTCCAAATCCCAAACAACTGGGTCAACTTTTAGGGACATATCATTAATGTGTTTGTTCCCTGGGATAGATGCAAAGGATACAATAATGTATTTTTGGCATTTAGTGTCAGTCCATGATTTTGGCACCAGTTATTTATTTGGGACAAACCTTCCTGCAGGATGGCTAAGTCATTTGAGGATTTAATGACTGCTCCTAGCTTGCAGTCATCTGCCAACTTAGTTAGCCAGAGCCCTTTGGTATTGGCATTTACATCAGAAAGAAGATGCCAAACAGGAGCTGACCAAACAAAGAACCCTGGGGACTATACTGTTGACTGGTCTCTTTGTGGAGATAAATTTTCCAGTTTTGATTTCCTGCCTTCTGCCTGTAAGCCAGTTAGTAATCCAGTGTGTGACATGGGTTTATTCAGCTTTTCTACTATGTCTGAGTGGGTAATTCTGTCAGAAACTTTGGATAGGTTGACGTATGCAGTGTACACTATTTTGCCTTCATCTATTGCTTTGGTGACCTTTTCAAAAAAATCCGCCAGGTTGTGAAACCAGAACCTGCCCTTGAGAAATCCAAACTGACATGGATCCAGTGTTTGGGGGTTCCCTATGCCCTGAATGATTAGTTCCATGGTAAGTCTGTCCATGGTTTTATAGAGACTATGCATCAACATTTTATTTCCAAGTTATTGTACAAACCTTCCAAGCAATTTATGGCTAATTACAGCATTCTTCAAATTATACAACACAAGGAAAATGATCTTGGATTCTCTTTCCTGATAGACGCACTAGAATAAATTCAAGTACAAACACCAGTATTTTACTTAGGACCAGAGAACAACTTGCCAGATAATATTCCTTGACTATTTTAATAATCCATTGAAATATACTTTTTGTATAAGAGTTTGTATGGTAATAGCCATCTTAATTTGTCTTTCTTTTTTTGTTTAATGCAAATCAACTTTATATGAGAGACTGGGTTGTTGCCATCTGAAGGACAGTCCTCTTTGGTACCATTTAAGATATGTTGATTCGCTGTAGAATTTAGAAACTATATCTATATCATTCAACTAGGTGTGGAAGGTTTTAAATGCCGATGTACCCTTTCTGTATATTCACTTACATAAGGTGAAGCACCTGTAACTTACTGAAATATCACTTCTAATGATGAGATTCACATGTTTGTTATTAACAGTGTAGGAGGACCTGTTATTAGTAGGTTATTCCTATTTGAGCAGCAAGTCACATGCATTTTTCTTTAAAACTAGTAGCTTATTGGAGCTTTTGCACTTTAAAGCTTTGATTTTTAGTATTCTAAACTTTGGTATTTGTTTCTTCCAGTCTTTTAGTGACAGGCCTTGGGGACTCATACATGTATTGTACAAATACACACAAGCATTCTGTGCACTGTTTTTAGTACCTTCACTTTCTGTACCATGATTCATAGGCAGGGATCTTGATACTTAATGCCGGTACAAGAATGTCATGTTTTTAAATGGCACACAAGAATGCATAGTATGCAATGTGTGCTATATGCCCTAGTGCTAGAGGTATTCCAAATTATGTGTTGCCCTTTAGACATTAAAGCACAGCACAGCAATGAACAGACACATACCTTATTAACTGTTTGCTCATTGCAGTGCTCTACCTTTGCTGGCTAACTACAATTCCTAAAGAATTGCCTTTCATTAGGCATGACTTCAGAGCTAGGATCATTGGCATATTATGGTAATGTAGGATATGGTCCCCTCTCAGTTCCCATTGGTGGGAACTTGGCAATGTCGTGGTGTGGGGGGGAGTTGTGGTTGTGGTAACAGTGTTGTCTACACCACTGGAAACACTGTTTGCCAGTAAGATTTCCAACAAATCAGCTTTTGTTTTGTTACTGTAGTATTGATATATAGGTAAGCTGTGCATGCTGAGTAATGTATCAAGAGGGAAAAGGAATTGCTGTGCTGTCAAGGCCAACACTGTTTAATTTTATATGTCTAGAGTTTCATAGGTTACACCACTAGGACCAGTCCTTAAGCAGGGGTCTATATTACTTTGTCAAACGTGCACTTCAAAGAACACAAAACAATGAACGTTCAGTAAGAGAACGTTCACATCAGCGAATGGTTTACCTGGGAAACAGAATTACTTGGCTAACACTTCAAATTTACACACACCACAGTATATCAAACCCATCCAGATAGGGGCTCTTGCCCTCACCCCCTTACTTATATATATCAACTCCAAGATCGCACTACAGCGGGGGAAAAGGCAAATTTCTGAAGTTGGCCAACTAACCCCATTCCATAGGTAAACCATTCGTGGATGTGACCATTTGCTTAAATGAACTTTGCTGTTTTGGGTTCGTTGAACAGACTGCTGAAGTGAGCATTTGACAAAGTAATATAGACCCCGTATGCAGATGCCATTATGTGAATCATCTGTGCTTAGGTGGGGGGTTTAGTTTACATATCTATGTTGTACATAGTGTTCTGTGGCTACACAGTGGGGAAAGACTGTATACAATGTCTTACCCAACATTAACCATTGTCTCTGAATCATGTATGGCTTTGTTATACCTTTCTGCAATATACCACCCCAACAACATGATGCACACTGTTTATGACTAGTTCCAAGGGTCTCCCAAAGTCTAACTTTTTTCTTTTATTGTGGCAGCGTTAGACAAAAACTTTGATGCAACCATATTTGGAAGAAGAGGCGCTTTTCTTACTAAAATATTCCATGCCATTCAAGTCACAGCTTAACTTCATACTTAGAAAAGGACTGTGTATCTCACTAGAAGGGTAAAAAAGCAACTCAGAGGTAGCCATCTTGCTTGAAACATTCTTTTGTTTTGTGAATCATCAGCTGAGTGTTCAGTTTGTTTTTTCTTTTCTTTTTTTTTTTTCTGGTATAGCACCCACATATTCCACTGTAATCCTATTTTTTCCCCTTTGATTTCTTGATACAACAGTCTTTTTTTATAACAGCTTGTAGTTCCTTTAACAGAGTCACCAGTTTAGCTTAGAACATTTTAAAAGAACTTTCCAAATTGCCCAGACTCAAAAACATGGTCAGACATCAAGTACGTGAGCATGGGTAGCCCAAGCAGTTTTTGGTGGTATAAGAAGCAGTTTAATTTCATTCTGAGTGACTATTTCATTTTAGAAGGTTTCATGTGTGAGCATCAGCACGTCTCCTCACTTAAACAGTTCCATCTTTGAAGCCCCACACTATAGACATATCTTAACTCAATTTTATCACCTTTAGTGGTAGGGATCATGTAGTTTAATTAATATCAAGGAGCAAGTTTTAGCTAAGTCTCTAATAATTGCTAAAAATGTTTAACATGTTCTACACAGATCACATTAAAGCCCTACTTGGTCTAGACATTCATGTGGGGAAGTCTATGCTGGCTTACAAGACATACAAATAACATCAGAGGTACTCAATCAAGGGACTTCCTTGCCTGTGACATAAATAAGATGTGCTGGAGGAAAGGGTATGTCTCTCAGAGACTACCACTTATCTGGAACAGGCTTTCTATCCATGTAAAGTAGACTTCTTCCCCTAACCCAGTTTAACTGTAACTTGGACCACTGAATGGGGAATCAAAAATTCACCTGTGTCCCTAATGGACAGAGGCAGCCTGTAAATGCTTGACCACCCAAGCCCGAGCCAACGTATACCCCTTAGAATTCTCTTAAGCTTCATAAAAGTTATCAGATACATCTGGGGTGAATGGCTAGGTTTAAAAGCCCCCTGAGGTCGTTAGCCTAGGATACATATATGAACCTATGAACAGGTTAATGGAAATGTTGATAACTGATTACTTGGCAAGTGGTCTTCTAACAAGTGACAAATAAGTTGGAATAAGTGCACAAAATTGTGATAAAGGGATCATAAACAGATATTTACCCAAAGTTAGTATTATATTTTGGGGAAGACCTCAGCAACCCAAGGGCATGAGGAAATGTGCCCCCACACCTTCTCCTACTTTTTATAATCACGTCAAAGATATTCATTACTTAGAAATTTTTTTTTTTAAGAAAAAAGTATTTGTCTGTCTCCTTTCTTTGGCATCTTTCTAAAAGGACATCTGGATTCTTTTAACAGTATGCTTACATTTCTCTAATTTGAGCATTATTGTTTTGGGAGCTTCCACAGAACTTAGCAATGTTTCGACTGCATCCAGAGCCATCCACGCTAAGAATTATTTCGTTTATTTACTGCACTTGTACTTGCTTTATACAGTGATCGTTGTTGTTTTTTTGAGCAGTTTTTAAAGCATTTACTTGATTTTGTGCAACAACTGTCATTTTTCTGTTTGCTGGCTTTTCTAGTTCTGTTTGCCTCCAAATGACTTTGGAGAAGTGCAAATTAGCCAGGGACTTAGCTTCTGGGAGCTGTTTGCTATTTAATCTACACTTGAGAGCTCCTTTTATGTGCTTTTACATTAAGAAGTTGCAGGATCACTCATCTTGTGGCAGAATCTCTGAGATGGGAAGCACTCCAGGTAGCTCAGTTATTGGCTACAGGACATAGAAATCAGCTGTCAAGCTTTTTTCCTATGCTTTAAATCAGGCAAGTTTTCAAGGCTCTGTGCTCACTTCCACAGAAATAATCAAAGTTTTTCAAGTGTTTCAACTGCATCCAGAGCCATCCATGGCAAAATAAGAATGTTTTCTTGATTTACTGCACTTGTGTCTGCTTTATGCAATGATCAGTACTATTTTAACACCTATATTGAATTATCACTTAGGCAAACATACATTTATATAAAAGAAAAACCATATTAACATGTTCCTAGTTTCAAACCTTATATATCACATATGTTTTTGTATAGCTATCAATCCAACATTACATACATTGCTCACTTCCTTCCTTCCTTAAATCTCACTCTTCCTCCAAAACATTATCCTGAATATATTGTTCCAAAAGTTTCCATTTTTATGTAATTTGCTCCCACCGTTTTCTACTTCCATTTTTTTTATCTCTGTTACAATATTCAATACTTCAAATACATTTTGTTTAGACTTTGATTTCCATTTTTAGTAATTACTTTTTTGGCAGCCAGTAGAATTAAACTTAGCAATGCTTTACTGTTTCTAGGCAATTCAGATCTTGTATCCCAGCTCAAAAAAATATATTTTTTACTTACACCTATTTGCTCATTCAGTGTTTCTTACAGAGTACTTTGTAAGGAATTTTTGAAGTCTGCCAACTCATTGCACTACCAAAACATATGTTACCAGTTACCTCTTTCTACCCCATCTCTCTTCCAACATTTGCCATCAACCTAAGGAAGAATTATTTGGCATCTACTTGGGGTATAAACATACCTACGCAAACAAACACTTTCAAGCAAAAATCGTAAATCTTCTAGACTTTGTTGCATATTTGGGAGCCATACATGTTTCTTCCCATTGTTTCCATATGAATTGCTTATCCAGTCTCTCTTCTCAATCTTTTCTAACCTCCACTGATTGTTTTCAGTACTTATCATGCAATGTTTTATATGCCCTGCGAATCATCCCTTTTTAACAGCAGCTTCTGTTCTAGATTCAACTAAAATCTCTACAAGAGCAAGTCTTTCACTTTGGATTCCCCTATCACTTTCTCTTTGTTATACTCTGATATCCATCCCTAATAGGGAAGGCAGCTGCTATCCTGCAATCCAAATATCTTCTTGGCCTCTCTCCATTCTGTTACCTATCCCTCTCTAATTATTTGCTTCAAATACAGTGGTTCCTCTGCCAGTTTTATCCAATACTCTTTCCCTAGCCTATTATCTGTACCCTAATTACAGTCATTACTATTGGCAAAATCTCCTTTCTTGTGTTTCCTTAGCTCTTAGAATATTTTCTACTACCTTATGAATGTAATGTTTTGTATGGGTGTTGTTATTCTCATTAATGCCATGCATGCAAAATCCCATTATTTCTTGAATCCCCCATTTTATTATCATCCCTTTCCACTTTGAATTATTGCTTTCCTCCTTGTGTTATAAATATGAGCCTAAACTGTGTAGCTCTAAAATATCCCTTCAAATCAAGTAACCCTAAATCACCTTGTTCTTTTGGAAGGATCAGCTTATCCCACTTGACTCTTGCCCTATTTCCCTCCAAGATAAAGTACTTCAGCTCTTGACTAATTATTGTCCACAACTTCTCTGGGTGATAAAAATATGCCTGACCTGTTTCAAAAACTAAAGGGACTAAAAATATTTTCTTTGCTTGTATCTTGCTATCAGTATTCATAAACATTAGCTTTCAGTTTCTCAGTTTTTGTATTATCCTTTGATTAGTCTCTTCCCACATATCCTTAACTTCCATGAAAGAATCCATACTCCTAAGCACTTAATTCTGTTTATGTCCCCATATGTACTGGTATTGCTGGACCAATTCACATGTGGGTACATAGTTTACAGCTATAGCCTTTATTTTATCTTCATTCATTTTGTATTTCAAAAATATATCAAACTGTCTCACGATGTTCCACAAAAGTGAGCTTTCCTTTTCTTTGATTTAATCAGGTAGAAAATAATATCTTCTGCAAATAAAGGCAACTTTTCTTGATGACTGTACCAATTATATCTTTGAATTTCTGAGTCCCCTATCTTCTTTTCCAATGGCTCTAAATAGAAAACAAAAGGAAAGAGGACACTCCTGCCTAGTTCCTACGTTCTGACACAACTTGTCAGAAAGGAACCCTCCCACTTTAGTTTTTGCCTCTGATCTCTCATAGATCCTAATTATTAACCATATTATTGTATAAATTAATGCAAATGCTTCCATTACCCTATTCATAAAATCCCAGCTTACTGTGCTGAATGCTTTCTCTGCATGCAGACGCACGAACAACTGTGGTATTTTCTCACACTCTGCTTCACTCTGGATCATCATGGTTCCATTAATGTTGTCAAATGCTTGCCTCAAAAAACACATGTATCCATATCTATTAATTTTGGTAACACATTTTCCAATCTTTTAGCTGTGTTAGTCACAAACACCTTATAATCATGGTTTTAAATTGTTAAAGATCTATATGGGTTTGATGGGTCTTTACAGTCTTTAGGTATTACAGCCACCACAACTTTCTTCCAGGATGTTGCTGCTTCACCTCCTTTTAAAATTAAACCTTCCAGATTGTTATCACTTTCTTCCATCCTGGCTTCCAAACTTCTACAGGAATTCCATCTATTCCTGGAGGTGTTCCTGTAGATTGATTGCACGTGATCTTTTTTTACCTCATCTCCTCCTATGTTAACCATTAATTGTTGAATCTCATCTACGTCTAACCTTGGTATACTTAAGCATTCCATAAATATTTCCATTTATGCTCTTTCTTGATTTTCATATTTCTCTGTGTTATACCGATTTTCATAAAATTTCTTTACAGTCTTTTTCATGTTATAAGCTCCCTATTTTTGGAAGCAATCTATGTACTTTCTGTTACCTTAGTCATTGTGCTGAAAGTTTTTGTGCTCTAGAATTATTATCAACAAAACAGTTGTTTAAGAGCAAGCTTTCTAAACTCATGTACATTATCGAGATAGTCCCTTATTTTCTCTTTAGCACTCTGCAGTTGTCCTTGTTCTATGAGTTTCCTCTTATTCTGTAGCACTTTAACCTTTGTAAGACCCTATAAATAATTCCTTTTACTTCTTAACCATCTCTCTTTTTTCTTTTATTTCTACCCTATTTTAACCCCCTATTTCATTTTATCCAGCTCATTAGCTGTAACTTAATGAAGAAATTTTTGTCTCCCCTAATAACTCTCAAATAATTTCCACTGCCCATTCCATACATTCCTCTCTTTGTATCAGGTAGGTGGGGAAGTGCTAGTGTCTCATTTTTACTTCATTACCTTGCATTTCTATCTTATGTATTAGTGCATTATCTGAAATAGTTTTTGAAAATGTGTTAAAGTTTTCAATTAAATGCACGTGTTCCTGTGAAATATAATTTCTGTCTAGTCTAGCCCAGTTATTGTAGTTTGGGGAATAATATGTAAATTTTGAGTTCCTGCTACTGAATTCATGTCTTCCATACCAAATATTTTCATAAATGTCTTCAGAAATCTACCCTCTTTTGTTATATGTTTCCTTCTAGGTGCTGCAGATACATCTTCACTGTTGCAAATCAAATTCTAGTCCCTACCTGTTAGTAATATGACCTGCTGAAAGCTGATTATTTCTCCCCAAATTTTCTTGAGCTCCATAATATCAGATTTAGGTGGAATATAAATATATTACATAGCATAATCCTCCTCTCTTGCTAGTAGCCCTTTACTACCAAATATCTACCATTATTATCTTTTCCCATCTTCTACCACTATTGGAGCTCCTCTAGCAATTAATACTCCTTTGTCCCTGATACTCATAGGTAGGTACTAGGCTATCTGCCCGAAGGCTTTTATAAGCCTAGCCAGAATGTGTTGGCTTTTACTGCCCCCTTAGATTAGTTCCCTGTGCCCCTGTCCAGAAGAGCCACTCAAGTGATCCCCGAGGTAAACTTTCTGTTTCCCATCCACTCGTCAAGGTTTCTCTTGAAGAGTGTTAGCGAGGAGCTCTGCCTAATGTAGACTGGAATCGTGTTCCAAAGCATGAAAAGTCTCGGACAGGAAACTATCCCTCCAGCACGTCCTATTTATTGTTGTGGTGAGGTTTAGATCCCTAGAGCTGTGGCTCAAGGGGATAACGGTTTCTTTAGGTGGAGCATGTCCATCAATTCTGGGTTGGACATAGCCTTGTATGTCAGGCAGAGATCACCTCTGAGTAGGCAGTATGCAACCGAGTACACTTGGAGTTTCTTCAGTCGAGCTGCATATGGCATCTGTTTGAGGCCAGTGATCCTCTTGGTGAGGTACTTCTGTGGTCTTTCCATCTGTTGCAGGTGTCTTGTAAGGTACATCCCAAATGGGGTGTTGTACTCTATGATGGGTCTGATGAGTAGAGTGGCACAATGACTTCTTTTGATCTGGATGTAAACCCTTTTGTGATAAGGTGGGCCATGTAGCAGGATTTTCTAACCACTTTGGCAATGTGATTATCAAAGGAGAGATTACTGTCTACTTGGGTCCCCAGATCCCTTATTACATCTTCTGTATTTAGGGGACTACCACCTATGTGGTAGTTTGTGGGTACTTTGTTTTTTCCAAAGGGGATGACTATGCACATTTTGGCATTTAGCTTGAGGCCATGATTTTGATACCAATTATCTGTCTCAGTGAAACCCTTTTGGAGGATGTCTGTTTCAGACGGAGAGTCAATTATAGCCCCTAGTTTGCAGTCATCTGCGAACTTGGTCAGCCATAGTCCTCCTGTGCTTGCCTGTAACTCTGAGAAGTATTTGCCGAACAGGAGGGGTCCTAGGACTGAGTCCTGGGGAGTGCCACTTGTAACCGGTTTAGAGTCGGGCCTAGCTTCCACAACTGTCACCATGTGGGTTCTGTCCGTGAGCCAGTTGGCAACCCATCTTGTAACGTAGGGGTTTATGTTCAGGCTGGTGAGCTTGTCTATAATACCAGAATGGGGAATGATGTCAAAGGCCTTTGCAAGGTCTAGGTAGGCTCTGTGTACCACCTTTCCCTAATCTATAGCCTTGGTAACTGTCTCAAAGAAGTCCAACAGGTTTAGGAGGCATGATCTGCCCTTAACAAAGTCGAACTGGGTAGGTTCCCAGTGTCTGTGTTAATGAGTTCCATGATGATGCACTCCATAGCCTTGCAGACCAATATAGTCAGGCTTATAGGGTGATAGTTCCCGGGGTTTGTTGTGGCTCCACCTTTGTGGAGTGGAATAACCATTGCTGTGCACCACTCTATGGGTACATAGCCTGTGGAGAGGCTAAGTTTGAACAGTGTGTTTAGGTGAGGGGTTAGTTTGTCTTTGAGCTCATCTAGGATGCAGCCTGGGACACTTTCTGGTCCCATTGATGGTGTTTTTGGCTTTGGAGAAGGCTGTTTTAACCCAAGTGTCTGTGATTTCAAGGGCTCTACATTCTTCTGGTATGGTTATGGGCCCTTTTGAGGGTGAGAGGAGGGTGAAGTTTGCGCTGACCCTGTCTGCCAGGATGTTGATGATATTGCACATTTTAGTCAGACTTAACTTAAGCAGCAATACACTTCTCTTTCCTTGAAGCTCACAATTCCTTGACAATACACTTGAAACTCAATTCCTTAGAAAATGCACCTGACACTCAATTCCTTAAAAATCCACCTGAAACTCAACTCTTTGAAACTCATTTTTTAACAGCTTGGTAGTTGGGGTAGAAGATTCGGCTTTTGTTTCCTGTAACCTAAACACACACACACACACACACACACACACACACACACCTGTTTTAATAAAGACACAGGCACAGATGCAACATTTGTGTTTGACCAGACACAGAAGGGGTTAAAAGTAAATGTGACAGTCCCTTGGCAAGTGGTTCCCCTCCCAGCCAGTGGGCTCTTGGTGAATGCCCTGGTTGCCTAGTGCTATATCTTGCTCTGTCAGGACTACTCGAGGTGTGCTTTAAATACAGCCTCAAAACAAGTCAAATTCCAAATGAATGGAGGGCTGCAGCAGTCATTCTCCTCCACAATGGCAGACCATCAACCAACCCATGAACTACATACCCATCAGTCTAACCAACCTAATATGCAAAGCCATGGAACAAATCATCATGGAAATGATAAGCAAGGACACTGGCAACCTACAGACAGTGAACTCATCCCAATTTGGCTTTGTTAATGGAAAGCTGTACCTACTTAACCTTTGAGAGAGTCAGCAAGTCAATGGACGAGGATAAAACAGTGTATACTGCATATCTTGACCTGGCCAAGGCATTCAATACAATACTGCATTCAGGCATTGTTGACAAGCTCTCTGAGCTAGGTATAAATCCCTATATTTATTTTACTTATTTATTTATTTATTTTACATTTGTTGACCGGGCTAGTCTAACTGGATATATGTCCATTTTCAGTAGAGGCCGGGGGGGAGAAAAGCTCCAAGCATAGGCAGTAACAAATAATACAATATATACAAGAGTAACATGAGTTATAGTACACTATTCATATTGTACATGAGTGAGGCTAGTATAGAGTCTTACAGTAAGATTAAGCTAAGATCAAATACTGAGAACAAGCAACATATGAGAGAATAAAGATATACACACACATATATATATGTATATATATATATATATATATATATATATATATATATAAAAGAAACAGTATAGAGATTTTTTTTAATCTCTTTAGATTAGGAAAGTATTTACTGAAATATGAAACAGTTTTAAAGGATACGGTGCACTTTTTAGAGAAACTTAGTGTGTGGTTTAATGGTGAAACTAGTTCTGATTATTTTTTAGTTACACTGGATATTGTGTCACTTTTTACAGTGATTCCAATAGAATATGGGATTGAGGCAATTAGAAGTTTTTTAACAATGCAATCCTCTCAACAAACACGTGAAATAGAGAATATTTGCCTCTTATTAGATTTGGTGTTGACAAGGAATGATTTTATTTTTGATGGTGTTCCCTACAAGCAGTTAACTGGGGTGGCCATGGGGACGTCCGTGGCCAATTCCTTTGCTAATTTAGTTTTATATGTATGGGAAAAACAATACATCTTAAATGAAAATAATGAATTTGCTCTTTACTTTGATTGTTACTGCAGATTTGTTGATGACTGTTTTTTTGTTTGGAAAGGGACTCTGACTCAGTTAGAAAAATTTCTGTCCTATCTCAACACTACGACAAGTTTCCTTAAATTTAAAATGGATTTTCTTTAGATACAATGGATTTTTAGATATAAGGGTATATAGGAAACTTGGAAGGTTGGAAACAAAGGTGCATAGGAAGGATGTGCATGCAGCAAGATATTTAAATACTGCTAGCATGCATCCAGTACATATATATAGAGGCATTATAAAATCTCAGTTAATAAGAGTCAGTAGACTAACAACTGAGGAGGGTGTGTTTTAGAGGAAACTGAGAAGATGAGGAAAGAGTTTATTGAGAATGGTTATTACCTTAGAGATGTAAATATGAGTTATGAAGAGGTTTTGCAAGGCAGAAGAGGTCCTTATAAACCAGTTTGTAGTTCCGTTTCTTTGACTCACTCAGGGTATATATTAGGGAATGAAGCTGATAAGGTAGTAAGCAAGCCTGTCATCAGGTTTACTACCACCTATAATGCCAATACAAATGATGTTTGTAAAATTATTCAAAAGAATTGGGTAATTTTAATGTCTCAACCAGATTTAAAGGACATTTTAGGTCCAGTACCAAGGTTTGCCTTTAGGAATGGTCAGACGTTTAAGCAAATATTATGTTATAAGGATTTTCAAACTGAATCTGCTCCTTTATGTACTAAAGTGGGCACTTTCAAGTGCTATAATTGTGTCTGTTGCTCTGATATTAATGATAGTAATAATAGCTTCCGACATCCTACAACAGGTGAATGTTTTAAGTTTACTTGCAAAACAGATTGTAGTACTACTAAGTTAGTTTATTTAGCTACCTGTGTTTCATGTAACGATTTTATGTAGGGAAAACATCCAGGAAGCTTAAAGATAGAATAATAGAGCATAGGTCCGAAATAAGACGGAAGATTGAGACAAATGGTTTATTCAGACATTTACATGAATTTCAAACTCATGCTTTTAAATTCAGATGCATATGCACTGTTAATGGGTATTAGGGTGGTGACTTGGAAAATTTTTGTTATTGAAGGAATATGAGTGGATAGTAATGCTTACAGGCTGATAAATGGCCTGGCTTGAATGGAGCAGTAAGTCTCAAACCAGTTTTGATTAAGTGTCAGAGGGAGAATTTATGATGCTAACTTTGAGCTGCTACCAAAAAGTTTTTTAAAAAAAGTTCTTATTTGATATGAATGATTTATCTATATGTAACTATATTTAATCTATATAAAATTGTTTTTTATTAATATAAGTAAAACTTCTTTAAGAGTTTTGGGTGTGATGCATTTTAAATTATTTGCATAATTAATTTTGGTTTGTATCTGGTTGGCTGGCTTGATCATGTGTTTTTCAGTGCTTCCTCTATTTAAATGCAACTTATGTAAGGTGATTTTATGTGCTGATGAAGGGTGTAGACCCGAAAGCTTCATTAAAATTGTTTGTTTGTGACTACCGTGTTTTTGGCTACTTTTGGAGTTCTAACCATCCCAGTTGTTTGAAGTTAACACAGTGGTGAGTTCGAAAGGGGGTGCCAGTGGCGAATCTGGCTATGTTGTTATAGCTGGTTGATAGTTGTTAAGGTTGTTTTTAGATAGATTGGTATATATGGCAGAAACATAGAATAGGGTAGAGATCAGGTAGGTTTGAGCAATAGTGGTTCTAGCTGTGGGGTAAGGAAGGGCTTGATTCTATAAAGGGAGCCTAGCTTTTTGTTAACAGATTTTATGATAGTATTGATATGGTCATCATAGCTAAGGTTGTTGTCTATTGTTATTCCCAGGAGACTGGCTGTATTGTCAGGGTAAATGCTAGTTCCATTGTTAGTGGTTATTGTGAAGTGAATTTGTGTTGACTTTTGAGTAGGAGCAAAGAGCAGTAATTTAGTTTTTTTAGGGTTCAGAAGGAGGCAGTGTTGCATAAACCAGATGTTATGTGATCCTATCTCGCCTACATTCTGTACTGATGGGCTCGGAGCTGATCCCTCAGCTCCGACTCGGCACGCTATGCTATAGAGCGAAGCCTCTTATTGGCTGAGCTATTTTCTATCCCAGGATGCACCACCACTAATCCCCCAGATCTCGTTTGCCGCTTACAAGCTAAGATGTGGTCTCAACTTGGCTGAGCTAAGTATTGTTTTCTTTCTAAAGTTTCCTGTCAGGAAATCTCTTATTATTACCCAAAAAGCTGTTTTAACAGCTATTTTTGTCGTACGAGTGTGTTTTGGTATTTTTTGTTGTGAAAATTGTGTGTTTGATTAAGGGAAAGGTTTCCCGTTTAAGTTAGAGGGGCCTTCCCCTATTATTCAGCTAGTATCTTTAATTTTTCAAGAAGGTCAAGTACCCGTTTAAGTTAGAGGGTCTTGGCCCTTCTTTTCAGTATTTTGTTCTGGTCTGATATTACATTGTATTGTGTCTTGAAAAAAAAAAAAAAAAAAAAAGTTGTTGGTTAAAATTTTTCGTATTGTGGTAAATCTTCATATAGATAGTGCTACTTTCACTAGTTTTAGTCTTTTGATAATACATTATGTCGAAAGAACATAGACTCTCTGGGTTCAAAAAGTGCACGAGGTGTGGTTATAAAATGTCTATAACCGATGACCACTCCTCGTGCGTATATTGTTTAGGCGCCAAGCACCTACAGGAGTCCTGTAGCGTGTGTCACGCCTTTTCATCTAGAGTCCTCCAAGAGAGGAAAAATAAATTAATATTGAAAGGGCTGATTAAACCCTCCTTCGAGGAGGCCTTATCTTCCTCTTCCTCTCCTACCAAAAAGAAGAAAAAAACGTCGGTATCGACCAACCCGTCGGAACCGACTGCTAAGAAACCTAGGCAGGCTTCTCCATCTACTCCACGGACTTCGGAGCCGAGGGCGGAACGGTCTGCCTCGATGCCTCCAGTCTTGACTCCTCTGGTTTCAGAGCCGAGGACTGGGGCATCGAGAGGCGGGTCACCTTCATCGGCTCCACTGATCTTGGAGCCGATGAAGGTTGCCGGCTCAGACTCTTCCCCTTCGGCGCCGAAGCCCTCCTCGGCACAGAGGGAAATTGTTTTGGGATCTCCCTCGGAACCGATATTGGTCGAGTCCATTCGGAGCCGGTCCCCCAGTCCTATGGAGCCGATGGACAAGTCGGTTCGGACCCGATTGGTCTCATCTAGATCCTCCAAGATGTCTGATTCGGACATCGACAGGGTGCTCCTAAGACTTTTCCAGTCTCCTGTGTTCCAAAAGTTAGTTTCGGCTCCAGCCCATTCGGCTTCGGAGCCGATGGTCCACCCTGTAGTTATGGTTCCTCCTCCAACAGCCTCGGCACCATTGGAGCCGGTGCTGGTGGAGCCGATGGAGGTTTTCGGGTCGGGCCCGACCCTTACTCCAACCCCGGCTCTCGAGTCAGAGTTCGGTATGCGGACCTCCTCTGTCGGCCCCGGGGGGGACGCTTTGGGACTGATGTTTTTGGTCCCAAGCCTTCCTCTCAGTGCATCAGCTGTGGGGGTACCATCTACTGTTGTGGCCACGGAGGTGGGACCTTCTCAGGATTCTGGTGGTCCGGCCTTCAGGGCCATGAGGAGTGCTTTAGCCAAATCCTCTTTGGCTACCTCCACGGTCTCTCCAGCACCTTCCCTGCATACGGAGACTGGGTCTTTGGCAGTCCCCCTGTCCTTAGCGGAGCCCCGGGGCCTGAGGTCACCCCCACTGGGGGTTCCCCCCCTCCTGGAGGTCCCTCTGAAGCTTCTTCGGAGGAACCTCCAAGGAAAAGATCGTGCAAGAGGAAGCACGTTGACTCCCCCGATGAGTCTCTCACGTCAGACACTGATCTTGATGATGCAGAGGGGTCCCCTAAGTCGTCCTCAGATGTCTCCTTTGCAGACATCCTGGAAGCCCTCAAACAACGAGGCTGGCAATCCAAACCCCCTTCTGCTGACGAGTCGGTGTTCCTTAAGGCCTTCGGGGCTCAGCCCTCCGCCTCCTGGGTGTCTCTGCCCTTTGACGAGCTCCTAGATTTGATCTGTCGAAGGGCGTGTGAACACCCAGACTCTGTGGAACCGGTGCCTGCTCGCCCAAACAAGTTCCTGTCAGCACCCCCAGAAAAGGAGTTTTTGACGAAAGGTGTGGCTGTAGATGCCTTGGTGGTGGCATCTTCTACCCAGCAAGATGTAGCAGAGGCTTCGACGTCCGTCCATCCTCCTAATAAGGAGTCTAGGAGCATGGATCGGTACGGTAAGTGCACCCTAAGTTCACCGGCCTTTACTTTAAGGTCCCTGAACTATCTAACGCACTTCACCAGGTTTCAGAGGGATCTGATCAAGGAGCTTTCAGATACCCTCTTGGGTAACCTACCTGAGCAGCTGGCCCAGACGGTTGGCTCTCAGTTGGCTATGCTGTCATCCATATCAAACTCGTCCATGAGGCTCATTTCTTATGCGGCCGAAGGGGCGAGTAGAGCGGCGGGTACAGGTATTGCTCTACGGAGGCAAGCCTGGCTCTGCCTGTGTCATTTTGCGGAAGCCTTCAAGTCTTCCTTTGCCGACGCCCCCTTTGATGGGTCCTCTTTGTTTGGACCCAAGGTAAAGGACACATTGACCCGCTGCAAGCAAGAAGGTAAGACTTTGACTGCCATAGGGGCAAGATTTTCCACTCCCTTTCGGCCTTACCCCAAGGCTAAAAGAGGAGGGAAAATGTGGTTCCATAGATCTCAGAAGTCTTATCCCTCACAGCAGGATGATCCCCCTTCTAGAGGCAGAGGAGGGGGAAATTCTTCTGGAAGACGCCATTCCAGAGGCGGCAGAGGCCCCCGCAACACGGGAGACCGCAAATCCTTTCGTGGCTCTTCAGCCTTTCACAGTCCCTGAGGGATTGCCCGACTGTGCAGCTCCGGAGCCAGTCGGGGGTCATTTTTCAAGGCACCTAAAAGCCTGGGAAGGTATCACTCAGGACCAATGGGTGCTTCGAATTATCGCCGGAGGTTACGCCATCCCCTTTTCTCACTCCCCACCTCAGTCCAAAAAAATCCCGGACCCACCACCCAGTCAACGGGAAATTGCAGCCCTAGAAGTTTCAAAGCTGCTTCAAAAAGGAGTCATCCAACCGGTCCCCGCAGACCAGATCGAATTAGGGACTTACTCAAGATTCTTTTTGGTGCCAAAAAAGACCGGGGACTTGAGGCCCATTTTGGATCTCAGCATTCTAAATCGTTCATTCAAAAAGTCCAAGTTCCGAATGGTCACCCTATAATCCATTCTCCCACTGCTGGAGAAAGGTGTTTGGATGTGCTCCATAGATCTCAAGGATGCTTATTACCACATCATGGTACATCAAGCGTCCAGGAGACATCTGCGCTTCAGCCTAGGAGACAGTCATTTTCAGTTCCGCACGCTGCCCTTTGGTCTCACCACAGCCCCCAGGGTGTTCACCAAATGTTTGGCGGTCGTGACTGCTCACCTGAGAAGTCTAGGATTCCAGGTGTTTCCGTATCTAGACGACTGGCTCCTAACTGCCACCTCCAAGCATCTACAATTGCGGAGCCTACAAGCCACAATATCACTGGGCACTTCCCTTGGAATCACCTTCAATTGGCCAAAGTCTGTGTTGCTGCCATCTCAACGCATAAGATTCATCGGAGTAGAGATAGACTCAAACCGAATGCGGGTCTATCTACCTACAGAAAGGATACAAACCATACAGGCTCAAGTTCGAGCCTTACTTCCCAGATTCAAAGCCCCAGCCAGAATGGTCCTGCAGCTATTGGGATCTATGTCCGCCACGGTTCTTCTAGTTCCCCTAGCAAGGTTGCACATGAGAATTCTCCAGTGGCTTCTTTCAACACAGTTGTCCTTTCAGGATCTCCCTCTCAGTCACCTCATATGGATCACGGAAACCTGCAAACGGGACCTTCGCTGGTGGCTGGTGCCCTCCAATCTGGATCAGGGACGACCCTTTGTTCCACCTCCTCCTGTGGCCACTCTGACTACGGACGCCTCCCAGATGGGGTGGGGGGGCATTCCCTGGGCAGGTCAGTCCAAGGCAAATGGCATTCGGAAGAGTCCCTACTTCATATCAACATCTTAGAAATGAGGGCAGTGTTTCTGTCCCTACAAGCCCTTCACGATTACCTCCCTCAGGGCGTAATTGCCGTTCACTCCGACAACATGTCAGTAGTCTGGTACCTGAACAAGCAGGGAGGGACCAGATCCTACCCCCTTTGCAGAGAGGCCATGAGAGTTTGGGAATGGGCAGTGTCGACCAAACGGTTTCTAGTGGCGACTCATATCCCTGGCAAGGCCAATGTGATAGCCGACAGACTGAGCAGAACTATCCTCTCTCCACACGAGTAGTCTCTGAACATTACGGTTGCAAATCAGATTTTCAGCAAATGGGGAATTCCTTGTTGCGACCTCTTCGCAACCCCGCTGAATGCGAAGTGCAAAAAGTTCTTCTCCCTCACTCCGGCTCCGGGGGAGAGCCCTGTGGACGCACTAGCCCATCCGTGGCCCGCCGGCTTGCTATATGCTTTTCTCCCAGTTCCCCTCCTTCCCAGAGTGATCCAAAAGGCGTCTCACTTGGGGAGCAAAATGATCTTAGTTGCTCCTTACTGGCCTCATCAGGTATGGTTCCCCTATCTTCGGAAATATGCACTGGACGGTCCATGGTTCCTGGATCAGATCCCAGACCTATTAGTTCATTAGTCGGGACTACTCCACCAGACAATCCACACCTTGAAATTAACAGCTTGGCTCCTCCTCTTCCGACTATAGTCAGGAATCATACCTTAGACCTGGAAGTTCTACATATCTTATCTTCGGCCCACAAGTCTGCCACTAAGAAATTGTATTCTAGCAAATGGAAGAGATTTGCTATTTGGGCTCAACTCCGGGGTCTGGATCCCATCACTATTCCCGTATCAGAAGTCCTGAAATTTCTAACTTCCCTATTCAATCAAGGTTCTTCAGTCTCTACCATCAAGGTTCAAATGGCAGCTATTTCCAATTTTCACGAGTCTATAAACCCACCTTTAATGAGCAACAGATTGTGTAAGACCTTCATGAAAGGTGCTGTGCTTTTACGACCTCCGATTTCTCATCCTGCTCCTCCATGGGATCTTGATGTGGTGTTACGTGCCTTAACTTCCTCCCCCTTCGAACCAGCAGCAACATGCGATTTGAAATTTCTATCGTGGAAAACTGCCTTTCTGGTTGCGATTACTTCTGCCAGAAAGGTTTCAGAGCTTCAAGCTTTGTCTGTAAAACCTCCGTACCTGGTTTTTCACAAAGACAGAGTATCTCTCAGGCCAAATCCATCCTTTGTCCCTAAGGTTTGTTCCAGTTTTTGCCTACAACAGTCATTAGAACTTCCAGTTTTCTTTCCAAAGTACTCAAACAAAGCGGAATACATATTCCACACATTAGATGTCCACAGGCAATTGTGTTTTTATTTTGATAGGACCAAACAAACAAGGAAAACAGATCAATTGTTTGTATCCTTTTCGGATAATAAATTGGGCAAAGCCATCACAAAGGTCACTATTGTCAAATGGATCAGGGACTGTATTACTCAAGCTTATTCCTCTTCTAATGAAGAGCTTACGACCTCTGTCAAAGCTCATTCTACAAGAGCTATGGCTACTTCAATAGCATTCCATTCTAAGCTTGCCATTAGTGACATTTGTGCTGCGGCTACGTGGTCTTCCCCACACACTTTCATTTCTCACTACAAATTGGATGTGGCATCTCGGGGGCGAGCTTCATTTGGTTCCACAGTGCTCAGGAGTGTTTTCCAGTGAGCCACCCAGGATTTAGGTGCTAGGGACGCTGTCCCATCAGTACAGAATGTAGGCGAGATAGGATCACATAACATCTTTTAGTTATGTACTTACCATAACTTTAGATGTTTGGGATCCATCTCACATTCCAATAACCCACCCTCCTTCCCACTTCCTTGGAGATCAGAAGAGATCAGAAGGTCCGAATCCTGTTGTTTCATCTTGAAACATCTGGCAATGTTATATAAACAAGTTATGTATGTGTGCATGAATGCGGACAAACAAGATCTGGGGGATTAGTGGTGGTGCATCCTGGGATAGAAAATAGCTCAGCCAATAAGAGGCTTCGCTCTATAGCATAGCGTGCCGAGTCGGAGCCGAGGGATCGGCTCCGAGCCCATCAGTACAGAATGTAGGCGAGATGGATCCCAAACATCTAAAGTTATGGTAAGTACATAACTAAAAGTTTTCTACCATGTTAAATACTGACTGGGTGAGGGTCTGGAGTGAGGTTATGGACTTGGCTGGACATATTAAAGTTGAGTCATCTGCATATTGAATGCAAGTGGCTTGAGGAATTTTGGTATTTAGATCATTAATAAATATTGAAAAGAGAAGAGGGCTTACAATAGAGCCTTGAGGTACTCCAATGTTCACAGGCAGGGGTGTGGAAAGATTATTGTCCCAGAGCACAGCTTGCTGTTTGTTTTCTAAATAAGATTTAAACCAAAGTAGTGCTTGTGGGTTGAGTGAGTGGGCTTTTAGTACATCAATAAGTAGGTGATGATTAACCATATCAAAGGCTTTTGAAAGGTCAATAAATAGTGCAGAGGAAAGAGAATTAATGTTATGATTTTTGTTAATACAGTCAGAAAAGGATATCAGGGTGGTTGTGCTATGGAATGGTCTAAAACCGTGTTGGCAGTTAGCAAATAAATTATTATGGAGAAGGTGGTCAAGGAGTCGTTGGTGGATGCATTTTTCCATTATTTTAGCTATTGGGGAGAGTAGGGCAATTGGGCGAAAGTTGGAAAGGTCAGTGGATGACCCACCTTTATGGAGAGGGATGATGTGGGAGACTTTCCATATGGAAGGGATTGTGCTTTCTGTAATAGTTCTATTTATAATGATGGGAATGGGATAGGCAATGGCTTTAGCTGCAATTTGCAGGTATTCTTCTGGTAGGCAGTCAGCAGAAGGAATGCATGGTTTGAGTTTTTGAAGGAAGTTGCAAATGAGGGATGTGGGTACAGGTTGAATATAAAAGGTGGGAACTGGGTTGTTTGGGGTATTTAATGGTGAAGTGGTAATAGGTGGTAATATATTAACTAGAGTTTGGATGGCTTCAGTAAAGTAATTATTAAAGGCATCAGCAATTTGCTTAGATTTATTATGGGTAATATCTGATGGGACAGGGGTTTTAGAGTCACATGGCTGGAGTTGTTTGTTAATGCCTGACCAGAACTTTTGTGGTTTTTGTTGGTGGGTTTGTTGGAAGTGGAGGTAAAAGTGTTTTTTGTCTAGGAGAATGTCTTTTTTGGTGGCAGTTCTTAGCTGTTTAAAGTAAATGTGATCTGATGGGCTTTTAGAGGCTGTCCATTTGGCCCAAATTTTGTTTCTTAGGAGGATCTTTTGCCTAGATTGTTTTGTGAGCCATGGGGCAATTTTGGTCCTAATTCAGGAGGAGCGGCAGGGGGCATGGTAATCTGGGATTTGTAGGAATCTAGTATTAAAGTAGATCACTGCTTCATCAAGTTGCAGATGATACAGTGGTGACCAGTCACATGCTTTCAGTTCATTTTGGAAGCTGTCTGATTGAAAGTGTTTTTAGATCGGGTGGTTTTGTAAATATTACAATTAGGGATATGAATTTTTTGTTTAATTATAAAGGTTAGAGCATGGTCACTGATATCATCAGGAAGGGTTCCTGGTTTATAAGTGCCAGGATTGCTGTTAATAAGGATCCAGTCTAGGGTGGTTTCCTTACCACTTGATTTATGGATTCTAGTAGGGGTGGTTATTATTTGTGAGAAACCATAAAGATTTATGTGATTGATAGGATTGTGGGAGCTACATGTAGCGCAGTCTATGTTAAAGTCACCTAGTACAATGGTTCCCTGAGGTAGGTGGGTAGAGAGACAACTAAGTAAGTTTTCAAGAGCATTGATGTTACCAGGAGGAAGATAGGAGCAAATTAGATAGATGGATTTAGAGTTGTTGATTTGAAGTTTAACAGTAAGGGTTTCTGCATTAGTATCTGTGGATAGGGACGCATTGAAGGGTGAAACTTGAAGCTCTGATTTATACAAGATGGCTACCCCTCCCCCCTTTTTGGTTTTGCGATCACATCTAAGGATGTTATATCCAGGTGGGGTCATTAACTGGTCCTGAGCTGAGGGCTTTAGCCATGTTTCTGTAATAAAGAGAATATCAAATGTGTGCATCTCTAAGAGTGCATGATAACTTATAACATATAGCATACTAACTTATAACATATAACAAAAAACTCCAGCTTTACTCTGTCGCATATTGCCTACTCGGAGACAATCTCTACCTAACATACAAAGCTATGTAAAACCCAGAGCTGTTGGGCATGCTCCATGTAAAGAAATCCCAATCCCTCCGAGCTACATGCTCTGGGGACCTAAATCTTGTCACCACAATATACAGAACATGCTGGAGGGATAGATTCCTGTCCCAGAGACTTCCCATACTCTGGAACAAACTACCTGTCTATATTAAACAAAGCTTCTCATTAGCACTCTTCAAGAAAAATCTTGATGATTGGATGGGAGATAGGAAATTCACCCCGGGGATCACTTCTGTGACTCTGCTTGACAGGGGCACAGGAAAATTATTTTCTTGGCTGACAAAAGCCAGTGTACTATTTGACTAGGCTTATATAGGCCCCAGGG
This sequence comes from Protopterus annectens, assembly GCF_019279795.1. Lineage (NCBI taxonomy): Eukaryota > Metazoa > Chordata > Ceratodontiformes > Protopteridae > Protopterus > Protopterus annectens. The sequence continues at coordinate 1,453,946,313 of NC_056732.1, forward strand.
CCAATAGCCTAGTACCTACCTATGAACCTATGAACCTATAACTTGATGGATTGCTGGCTGGGTCACAGACAGGACCCAAGAAGTCAGGATTGGTGAGACCACCTCCACTAAGAGACCGGTCATCAGAGGAATACCCAGGGCTCCATGGTGGGCCTGCTCCTGACTGTTTGGCTGTCAATTAGGAGATTTTATAGATTCCCCCTAGACACCAACATCTTGCAAGAGGGCTTAACACAGACAAATGACTGGTGCCAAAGCCATGGCCTAAAACTCAATGCCAAAAAAGCATTAATTATGCCCTTTGGGAAACTGTCAACCCAAGTTAATTACTCCATTGATAAAACACTCCAATAGTTCACATGGTAGTAAGGGATCTGGGAACATAGGTAGACAACACTCTGTTATTTGACCAACACATAGCTAAGATAGTAAAAAAATCATTATGTTTCACCCAACTTATAGATAAGAGTATGGCATCCAGGCCCATGGAAATTATAGTACCACATTACTCAGACTTTATCAGACTTATCATTGAGTACAGTGCCTCATTTGGCATGTACCTTACCTAACTTGCAACATTTGGAATGCCCACAAAGGTTTCTCATCAGGAGAATTCATGGCATGAATACCCTGTTCTACACTGATCACCTAAAGACTTTGTCTCTGTATTCAGTCTCCTACATGTTGCTGAGAGGGGATCTTTGCCTGGCTTACAGGACTTCCTCAGATCCAGCCCTGATGGATCAGTTGCACATGCATAAAACAAATAACACCAAAAACACTAGATCCAGGAATCTGAACTTCATTTGTAATATATACAGAATATGCTGGAGAGACAGCTATGTGTCCCAAAGGATCCCCTTGTTGTGGAATAGGCTTCCCATCCATGTAAAACAGAGTTCTTCCCTAGCCCTATCTAAACAAAACCTTGACAATTCGATGGAAAATCATAAATTTACCACCATTCTGACCCTCATGTCCCACGTGGACAGAGGCTGTCAATATAAAAATCTTATCCTAACAACCCCCCCCCCCCCACAGATCCTTTAGTTACTTTCCTATCAACATGCCCCCGTATAGATTCCCATGATACCCCTAATCTAAATGGGTTTAGAGTGCTTGGCTATACTTGTGAGGGCTGTAGTTGTTGTTAGGCTAGCAAGAATCTATGAATGGCTTCTCTTAATAAGACTGTTTTCTTTCTTTTTTCTTTTTGCTTGGAACAAGTTTATGCAGCTGAAGTTTAAATTAGGATAAATTAGGATGTAAAATAGAATTACTGTTAAAAGATGGTACCCTTTAGAGCTGTCTTTAAAGCCAAGGTTTTAATCTTCAGTATGGAGGTAACTTCACTGAGGCTGCCTACCAGTGCTGTGCTCCCATTTAGACCTTTAACCTGAGCTAGCCTCTCCTCGTTGATTCCTATTTTTCTCTTGAAGCTGCTTTCATACTTCTGATTTATTAGTTAGTAGACCATTTGTCATAAGGGTTAAGGTACTTGCCTCCCATGGACAAGGTACGAGGTTCTATCCTGATCTCTAGCCAATGCCTGCTTGGAGTTTACATGATCGTCCTGTGTTTCTATGAGTTTCTTGCTACCTCCCAAGAATGTGCTGAGTGTTTTCATCTCAAACTTACCCCACAAATGGATTTGTAGGCAACAGCACACTCCAGATGGTGCCCTATAGGGGGAAGAGTTGTATAGACCAGCTGCTTTTATCATAAACTGTGGTACGCAGTATCCTCAAGATAGGAGAGCATGGATCACAGAATGCATACTGTGGCAGGGCTAGGCACCTGACGGTGCAAAATATGGCTCTAGGTGATTCAAAATTGTTGACTGATGTTACCAAAAGGGCATGGGTATTTTCCAGTGATAAGTGGGTTGAGGACCCGGCCTACTCTGACCTACACCAAGGACCCATGATAACAGTGGGAGGGGTTTATGTGCTCCTACTGGCCAGTGTATGTCCGCCATAAAGCCCAGCAGTCCTGGGTCAATAAGCTACTGACTTGCATTAACTGGGTTACCTGGGATAGCTCTTGAGTGAAAGCCAATCATAAAACCAATCAACCTGCCAAATGTGAATTAAGAATTGCCATACTAAATGTAGGTTCACTGGCAGGATGCAGCTTGGAAGTGGATGACATGATGGTAAGGAGGAGATTGGACATCATCTATAGCCAGCAGACAAGGTGGAATGGCAGTGCAGCAAAGCTACTTAGCGTGGGATCCAGAGTCGTCTACTCAGGAGGAGGACAAATTAGAAATGGTGTGGGAATTGTGGTGAGAGAGAGGTTTCAGAAGGCAGTGAGGGATGTAATACAAATTAATGAGAGACTCATGTAATCCATATCCATTGTAAGGATAGGGCAGTAGTCATAATCTCAGCCTGTGCCCCAAAGAATGGTTGTGATAGTGAGGGAAAAGAGTGCATTCATACAGCAATTCCAGGACGTAGTAGATAAAGCAGGACAACATGAATTGGTGTTGATGATGGGTGACCTGAATGCACATATCATGAAAAACAGAACAGGATATGAGGGCTGCCTGGGTTCACATAGAAATAAAGAAAGAGAAACCATTATAGACTTTGGCTTGGCAAATGGCTTGCTGGTGACCAACATATGGCTCAATAACAGAGACAGTCACAATGCCACATATGAGAGCGGCTAACATGCAACTCAGATAGACTTCCTCTTAGTAAGGAAAGGGCATTGGGGTAGAATCAGTGATTGCAAAGTCATCTCCAGTGACACAGTCGGTCACAGCATAAACAACTGATTGCCACAGTCAGCTGCAGGCAGTGGTCAGAGAAGGCTCTAAGTCCAACAGAGACCTGAAAGTTGACTGGGGAAAAAGCACATGAATTCAAAAAATTACTCAGGGCTGTATCACCTCAGGAAGAACAGGAAATAAGTGGAATGGAAAAGGAATGGCAGTGCCTCAACCAGCATGTGTGAGAACTATAGAACAAATATGAGGCTGAGTATGGAAATACTGTACATAAGGAAAGCTGGTGGTGAAGTACAGAAGTCCAGGAAGCCATCAAAAGAAAGAAGGAGTGCAGGAAAAAGTAAGAGATAGAAAAGCTGGACCAGGCTAGGAAGGAATACTGGTCGGCTAACAAAGAGGCTATGAGTGGAGTTGCAATAGCAAAGATCACGGCATCAGAAGCACTCCATCAGCTTTTGGGAAGTGTCTCAGTAGATGGCACAAAGAAGCTATATCAGTTTGCAAGGCAAAGCAGAAAGATGAAGATAGTCAGATACCTTTTATAAGAGATGCCAGAAACAATCTGCTCACCAGTCCATGGGACATCAAAGGCAGATGGAAGGAGTACTTCCAGCAGCTTCTGAATGAAGAAGCATCTACAGAATCTATACTGCCCTAGACACAGCCTACAATGAAAGAAGAAGAGGAGCCCACCCTAGAAGAAATAAGAACAGCACTAAGGAAAATTAAGTCAGGGGAAAGCTGCATTCTACCTACCTAGTTCTCCTATCTCTATCTCTACTGCCTCTTACTTACTATTATTAGGGGTCAAGCTCAATACCTGCTAACCCTGAGATTATTTTTGTTCTAAGCAAATGTTACATACAATGTTCTTTCTTTCTTTCGCACATGTATTCTGTTTTGAATCTAGCTTGTTTATAATATGTCTGTAATTTTTGTATTGCATTTGTATTTGTAATTTTGTAACTTTGTACTACGGAGCTTTTCTCCCCGGGCCTCCACTTAAAACGGGCTCACTGGGCCAGTGGACCTCCCCGATTATCAAACTGGAAATAAATAAATAAATGAATAAAGCAGCAGGCTCAGATGAGATCACAGCAAATATAATAAGGATGTTGAGTAAGTTAGGGGAGAAATGGCTCCTGAGTGTACTTATAGTAGTGTGGAGAGAAAGGCGTATCCTTGATGACTGGAGAATAAGCATACTAGTGCCAATATTCAAGAACAAAGAGGACATTCAAAACTGTTGACATTATAGAGGTATCAAACTCCTATCACATTTCTTAAAAGTTGTGGAGAGGGTGATTGATATCCGAATATACAGAGAAGTAGAACGTAAGATGGGAAGGGAGCAGTTCGGACTCAGATCAGGATGTGGCACAACCAACACGATGTTTGCAGTGAGACAGTTAAGAAGAAGCTAGAGAAGAGGAAAGAAACCACTGGGGCACTCCTTGATTTGCATAAAGCATATGACAAGGTCCCAAGAAAGCACATTTAGTCAGGCTGACAATGGTTTGAAGTGCCAGAAATGTTGGTAGAGTTAGGCTGTGTACATGGATCAAATGACACAAGTTCGAATAATGTTTAAACTCTCAGAGGGCTAGCGTGTGTGCACCAAGATTTAGCTCAGAGTCCACTGCTATTCATACCGGTGATGTACTACATTAACAGACAGGTTGGGGGAGACAGATCAATAAAGCTGCTGTCAGCAGATGATGTGGCATTACAGGCAGACTCTGTGCCAGAACTTCAGCAAAGGATAGGGGAATGGAATGCAAAACCGAGGGCACATGGAATGAAACTAAGCACAGATAAGACAGTGGTAATGGCAACAAACTGGGGAAATCAGAAGAAGCTGAGAATTGAGATAGAGGGGAAGATAGTGAAACACGTAAATAGCTTCAAGTATTTTGGAGGAGTGGCTGAGGAGAAGGAAAGTCTGAAAGAAGAGGTCAAAACTAGAATCAGAGGGGCTGCAGCCAACTGGCAGTGAGAGTCAAGGGTAGTGTATTACAGAAGAATGCCAAATAAGCTTTTTGGGTTTAACCTGTGTCCTTATCACTTCTGGAGTGCATTGCCTTCTAGTGTTCCTGTTATGTGATCTGTTAATTTTTTTTCTTAACATTTTATTATTATTTATGCCTGGTAGTTCATCCAACTTTGGAACAGGTTTTGATGATCCTTTGAATGGATTACATGAGAGGTTTACTGCTACTAAACTGTTAAGCTCCTTGATTATGTATAGAGATTCTTACTGTTTTACCCATTTCATTTGTTGTAGTGACCACTTCTGCATTTCCTGGATGGGTGTATGATTATTCATCGAAGGAGAAAAGCATTGAACTACATTACATTGTAAATGCCGTTCATCGAAACCTCCTCATGTGGGGATGGGGGGGGGTGGCACACGCTAATTATATATACCACCTCTGAGATTCTATTACAGTGGGAAAGGGCAAATTTCCTTATCCCTACCATAATTCGATCTTAGAACGGCTTGATAAATGGCATGTTCAGTGATACATGCTGTTCGATGCTTTGGTCTTTGACGGATAAGCATATATCCTTCCTGGGCTAATGCAGTTCTTTACATTTATGGATCGGCTCAGCTGTGCTGTGTGGAATCCTGTTGCTGCAGCCAAAGCAAGTTACTGACTGAGCTCGCTTCTTTAGAGGAGGGATCACAGTGCTTTTGGCATGGATCTCAGGATGGTACCAGTGTCATTATTTCAAGCATCATTGGCAGCTCTGGGTGTTAATGTTCCAGTAGTGATTTATAGTTACATGTATTGAATCTCTTCAAGTGTTCTGGCATTTATTTTTGTAGAAAGCCATAATTGTATTTTATCTTATTTTAAGTGTGTTAATCAGAGTAGAATGATTATCTAAATGGACCATATCCAGGCCTTTTCATTATACTACAAACTCCTAGAATGCCTGTGAACTTGGTTTTGGGTTTGTCTTCACCTTTTATCATAATATGGTTCTCTGTACTCACAGTTCTTTAACTGTGGATTTTGAGTATCTCCTTCTTTTATCACCTTCAGCATTTTATCTGATTATCAGAGCAAATAAGTGTTATTTTATTACCCAGGAAATCATCAGCGTAAAGTTTACATTTCAATTTAGTGAACAGTAATGTGATTGCAGAATTTTATCTCAATGCAGTCCTTCACTGAAACTTCATATTTATATTCTTGTGATACCTATTTTCTTTTCTTTTCTTTAAAAGAATGAATTCAGCTAATGTAAGGTTTCTTTATTCTGTATTTTTCAGATTTTTAGTATTCCAAATGATTTAGTTATTATTTTATGTACAAAATGTTTTTGATTTTAAACTGAGAAAGTAAACTGCTTGTGTGGGATTTACTGCCATCTGTGGTTGCTTTTCTTTTTTTTTCTTTTTTCTTTTTCTTCTCACATTTTAAGGTTAAAATTTAATCAGATATCTCATTTCTATTCTGGGCTAAGTATTTAAGCCTACTACAGCAAATAAGTATTTGAAGAACCATATCCTAGTACAATTACTGTATACTTTAAGACCAAAACACCTCAATGTGATGATAGCTTGGAATTCCTACATGAACTGTGTTAGAAAAATATGTATTAATGTGTGTATTAGCAATATGCTTAGTGCATTTAGAGCTTGAAAAGGGTTAACACATTTATTCTATTTCATACTGCATAAATCTGTACAAACTGCAGTTGCTTTCTGACCTTGTACTGTTAGCTAAAATCTTGCTTGTGCCTTGGAAATTTACTGAGAAGCAGGTGATTTCTGCTTGCGTTAGGAAAATAATGAATAGAACAATACTACTTGTATGAAACTTAGGCAAGAAGTTCTGCTGTGCCATGAGAAAATACACAGCTGTAGAAGTTAAAGATAATTAGTACAAAGCCTGCTTGAAAATATGAACTGCAAACAGCATTTGCTTGTATCTGTATTAGAAAAGTACCTTGAAAAGTAACACTGTACAATAGATACTTGTAAACGGATTAATGATCACCAAGGCCAGGTTGTTTTTCTGAAAAGTTTCTCACAAATCTAGTCATGCCAGCAGAAAATCTGAAGTAACATCTACTGTAGAACAATACTAAAAGTTGTGTTTGATTACGTCAGCTTAGAAGGCCATGTCTAGTAAAATAGTATAAGAATGAACATACTTCCTGTTAGTAGTTAGACAAATCCTTGTATTTGCATGTTTTTGTCTCCTTGCTGCAAGTAAATTAAAGTGCCTTAACTGAACCTTACGTGTATTGGTCTTTGAAGTTTTTTCTTTTGACAAACTGCATTCCTTCTTTGTCATATTTGAGGAGAACACCACAGTACCTTCTAAAACAAACACGGACAAAGAGGAGATAGTGCTCACCTTAAACATCGAGGAGGTGAGATTTCAGCTTAAGAAGGTGAATCCTAGAAAGTCTTCTGGACCAGATAACATACTGACAAGGTGTTGAAGGGGTGTGCTGATCAGTTATGTCTGGTACTGACATACATCTTCAGCTCATCCCTTGCTATGGAGAAAGTTCCCTTGCATTCCATGGAAACAAGTATTGTCCCACTTCCAAAGAAACCCATCCCTACCTGGCTCAATGACTTCAAACCAGTCACCCTAACCTCAAAAGTCATGAAGTGCTTTGAGAGGATTGTGAAGAAACATCTATCTGCTGGTCTGCCTAAGTCCTTCGATCTGCTCCTGTTTGATACCTGGCAAATAGATTGACTGCAGATGCGATATCAGTCACACCACACCTTGCACTAAAACATGTAGAAGGGAAGAAAGAATAGTTGTGTAAAATCTTACCATAACCATAGATGTCCTTTTCTTCCATGTTGCAGTTTTCTAGTTGTGGGATTTCCTGCCCTCAGGCGACTCGTACGTCGGCTCCTATACAAAAGGTTCAGCTTGGCTGTTGCAGCAGGGACGTCACACATACGGCCATAAACCAGGGGCCTTAAATGTGATGTCTGCATGCACAATCCACAGAACTTGAAGCTCAGCAGGTAGAGTAGAAGGCCCGGCAGGAGAAGATGCCAGTGGTGTCAGGTATGGGACCCTGGGGGTCCTTCTGTAGCATAGATAGGTCCAGGGTGAAGCTGGGATGAAAAGAGAATGATGAGGGGGTTATTGGAGGGTGGGAAGGAATACTGCAACATGGAAGAGAAGGATATCTATGGTTATGGTAAGATTTTACACAACTATTCTATGTCCTTCTATTCCATGTTTCAATATTCTTGTTGTGGGAGAGTACCACTGCTTAGTTGGATGAGAGGGTGGTGGAAGCAGAAGAGGATTCTACAAGGCCCTGTAGGATTGCCCTGGCAAATCCTGCACGTGCTCTGGAGACTTGGTTTAGCTTGTAATGAAATTTGATTTCTGCATTAGTAACTGTATTTAGAGCACAACCTAGAGCTGTTTACTGAATTTCCTGTTTGCACTTATTTTTAAAATCTTTTTTTTCTCAACTTGCATTTTATGTCTTTGGCCTAGCACTCTTGTGTGGGGTCATTTACTGCACTGTTATAACTTGTTGATACTTGTTAACCTCTGCTATCTCTGAAAATTTCCCAATTTTCTGAGATTTAAAAAAGTTCAGTTACAGGCTTGCTGTTCTTGAACTGTTTGTAAGTTTCTGTGAGGCCATTTTTTGCTTGGGCTAAAGGAAAGTCTCTCTGTTGATCAGTGGCAGTGAAAAACATTGCGCAGCCTGCCTGCCCCTGTGGGAGTGGTTACTGACTTGAAACTGTAGTTTTATTGGCCATTTTGGGTCAATTCCAAAACTCCTTCATCTTTCTCTCTTAAAACCTGGTTGCCTCGTGGTTTTGGCATCTTTTCAGGCTTGGCTGTTGGTGAAGCACCTACCAAGAGGAGAAAACGCTGAGAGAAGAAAGGAACCACTTTTGAGACTTTAAGTATTTTTCCTCTGTTTATTTGCTAAGTTTTTCTGCATAGCTGCCTATTTTGAGCATTTTCTGCCTTGTTAAATTTGATTTCTGCATTAGTAACTGTATTTAGAGCACAACCTAGAGCTGTTTACTGAATTTCCTGCTTGCACTTATTTTTAAAATCGTTTTTTTCTCAAAACTTGCATTTTATCTGTCTTTGGCCTAGCACTCTTGTGTGGGGTCATTTACTGCACTGTTATAACTTGTTGATACTTGTTAACCTCTGCTATTTCTGAAAAAACAAAAAAACAAAAAAAATCTTGCTTTTTTCCCACTTTTCTGAGATTTAAAAAAGTTCAGTTACAGGCTTGCTGTTCTTGAACTGTTTGTAAGTTTCTGTGAGGCCATTTTTTGCTTGGTCTAAAGGAAAGTCTCTCTGTTGATCAGTGGCATGAAAAACATTGAGCAGCCTGCCTGCCCCTGTGGGAGTGGTTACTGACATGAAACTGTAGTTTTATTGGCCATTTTGGGTCCGTTCCAAAACTCCTTCATCTTCCTCTCTTAAAACCCTCTTTTGCATGGTTTTGCGAGTTTTTGAGCATAGCGCAACAATGGGCAGCGCCGCCTAATTGGGTTTAAACTATTCCTGGCTCCACAAAGTCTGCTCTTCACTTTTTCCCATAGAACAGCTCTATCTCTCAATTTAAACACCATATTCTCATTCTAAGGCCCTTCACTGGTCCAATGAAGTAATCCCACAAGTTAGCAGTATTAAACAATAAGCACTACTTACTCTTATACTCTCTACGATTACCCTGTCCTCTATTGGTCCATCTTAAATTCAGTTTCCCTATTACTCTAGCATGTCCAAAGGTCAGTCAATGGTTTCCTCTCCAGTCCAGCTGGTGAATCTGGGAATTTTGAGGCAATGTTACAACTGTCTCATGTACACGGACAACCCTCTCCTCCTCCAAACAGGTTCAAATATATGTGAGAGATGCAACTATTTAGCCAAACTGGAGGCTGAGCTCTCTCATCTCAAAACTGGTGTAACCAGTCAGGAGGAGAAGGTAACCTCACACAACACAATTCCAGTATCACATAGTCCCACCACATCAGCGAACCAAACACATAAATACACAAAACATACTCGGAGGCTCTAAATAAAAATCTACCTAAGCAACAGAGACCTCCAAAGCAGACATCCAAGCAAATGCTACCTCAAAACAAAACACACACAACACATAACCCACAAAGTCAGTGTGCCAAGCAGCCACAGCCCTTAAGGCTGAATAACACACCTGATACTCTTGTTATAGGTGACTCTATTGTCAGACACACTGACGTCCCGCTCACCAGGCTGAATAAAGAGAAGGTCACGGTGAGCTGCCTGTCGGGTGCTAGGATCCGACACATAATGCAAGCACGCAGGTCACTCCAAAGCAAATACAAATATGACTCAGTCATTGTACATGCTGGTGTGAATGACCTGAGACGTACCTCCCTGGACTACATGAAAAGAGACATAGAGGAGCTCTCTGATCATGTAGCCCAGGCTGCTATGACCCTGACCTTGAGCAGCATCTTACCCTCACCTAGAATGATGCCACAGTACAAAGACAAAATGATCGATTTTAACAATTGGCTAAAATTGTGGTGTCATTCAAAGGGGATCCAGTATCTGTCAGCCTGGGATGACATGCTCGACAAGCCACGTTGCTTCGCTAGGGATGGCTTGCACCTGTCACCACTGGGCTTTCGGATATTGGCAAAGGCTCTTGCCACCCCATAGTGCCTTTTTAGGCAAGGCCCAAAAGTCAAACCCACCCCCATAGACAGCACAAGGAACAAGAAACTAAGGGTAATGCTGCTAAACGTCAGAAGTCTTAACCTCAAGATGCACGCACTCGAAGCTCTCCTCAGTATGGAGAACATCGATATCTGTGCAGTGACAGAAACCTGGTTCAAGGCTCCAGAGAGCACCCCAGCACTACCAGGCTATACCTCATATCATGCTTTTCGCCCCAAACCCGGACCGAACTACAAAAGGAGGGGAGTTTCCATATTTATCAAGGATATCCACACCTCCAGGTTAGTGGCATTGCACGAAGTATCGGAGACCATCCATGTGCAACTAACAGTGGGTAAGACTGCTTTTCAGTTTATAGCATCCTACAGACCACCCTCTCAAAGTCAGGAATCCCATTCGGCTTTCCTGAAAACATTGGAGAACATGAAGATCTCTCCGAACACCATTATATTGGGTGACTTCAACTACCCAAACATTGACTGGGAGCACTACTCAAGCCCCAGCACCTTAGCCCAAAGATTCCTGGAAATTATAAACTCCAATGCTATGGAACAACTAGTCACCACTCCCACAAGAGGGGACGACATACTAGACCTGATCATTACCAACATGGGGACTCTATGCTCCACACCAGAAGTATATCCCTCATTGGTAAGATCAGACCATAAATTAATTTCACTGGATGTCCACATCCCGACCCCACCCCCAGCCCAGAAAACCACAGTGAAAAACTTCTCAAAAGCGAACTTCTCACTTCTCAAAACCAAAGTGGAATCCTTCAAGGCCCCAGGGCCAGTGGAAACTACGGCCCAAACTGCAGAATCCTATATAAATGCATTCTACGGACATCTCCAGGAATGCATGGATCATGCTATCCCAAACAAAACCAAGACCCAATCATCCAAAGGCAGGCGTCCAGTCTGGTGGAGCCCTGCCATAAATAAAGTGTACAACAGAAGGAGGACGCTACTACATGATAGAGCAAAATCCCTAATAGGGAAGGCATCTCTGATCAGTACTAGCAAAAAATTACGATCTCTCATAAAATCCTCCAAGGCCAGCTTCGAGAGAAAAATTGCACAGGACACCAAAGACAATCATAAGGCTTTTTTCAGTTATGTTAGAAACCTGGGATGCAACTCCCAGACTTGTTCTGAGTTGATTCTAAACAACAAAAATTACACTGAACCCACAGACATCGCCAATATCCTGGCAGACAGGTTCAGTGCAAACTTCTCCACCCTGTCCCCCCCAAAAGAGCAAGTATCTATCCTGGCAGAGGGCTGCCTCCCAAACATCTCAGATGCTCAGGTGAAGGCTGCCCTCTCCAAAGCAAAAAACACTGCTTCCATGGGACCAGATGGCGTCCCAGGTTGCGTCCTACATGAACTACAAGAGGAACTAATCCCTCAAATAAAACAGCTATACGATCTCAGCCTCACTACAGGATATGTGCCCACAGAATGGCTTACAGCAACAGTGGTCCCACTCCACAAAGGTGGAGCCTCTACGGACCCTGGAAACTATCGCCCCATAAGCCTGACTAGCTTAGTCTGCAAGGCTATGGAGAGGATCATCATGGAGCTCATAAACAAAGACATTGGGGACCTACAGACACTAGATCCTACCCAGTTCGGCTTTGTCAAGGGCAGATCCTGCCTTTTGAACCTGGTTGACTTCTTTGAAACAGTCACCAAAGCCATAGATGAAGGGAAGGTAGTCCACACAGCCTATCTGGACCTTGCAAAGGCATTTGACACAATACCCCACTGGCATCATAGATAAGCTATCCAGCTTAAATATAAACCCCTATGTCACAAGATGGGTTGCAAACTGGCTCAAAGACAGAACCCACAGAGTGAGAGTTGCTGGAGCCATGTCAGACTCAAACCGGTCACAAGTGGAGTCCCACAGGGTTCTGTCCTGGGACCACTCTTGTTCGGTATATACTTTTCCGAGGTACAGGCAACGTGGGAGGACTATGGCTCACCAAGTTCGCAGACGACTGCAAACTGGGCCATAATCAACTCTCCAGCTGACACAAACATCCTTCAAAAAGGTCTCACAGAGACAGATAACTGGTGCCAGCGCCATGGTTTAAAGCTAAATGCCAAAAATGTATAGTCATACCCTTTGGCAAAAACAATGTGCCCACAAATTACCACATAGGCGGAAACCCATTAAGTACAGAGAAAGTTATTAGGGACCTGGGGACCCAAGTTGATAGCAATCTCTCCTTTGAAAACCACATTGCCAAAGTGGTTAGAAAGATCTTCTACATAGCCCACCTCATCACGAAGGGTTTCACATCTAGATCAAGAGAGGTAATCGTGCCCCTTTATTCATCCCTCATCAGGCCCATCATAGAATACAATGCCCCTTTTGGGATGTACCTTACCCAACACCTGCAGCAATTAGAAAGACCCCAAAAGTATCTCACCAGGAGGATCAAGGGTCTTAAACAGATGCCATATGCTGCTTGGTTAAAAAAACTCCAGCTCTACTCAGTTGCATACTGCCTACTTCGAGGCGATCTATGCCTGACATACAAAGCTATGTCAAATCCAGAATTAATGGACATGCTCCACCTCAGTAAATCTAAATCCCTTAGAGCCACACACTCGAGGGACTTGAACCTCAGCACAGAAATAAATAGAACTTGCTGGAGGGACAGGTTCATAACCCAGAGGCTCCCTTCGCTCTGGAATAGAATTCCAGTTCATGTGAGGCAGAGCACCTCACTGAATCTCTTCAAGAAGAATCTCGATAAGTGGATGGGGGATCGTAGGTTTGTCCCAGGGATTACTCCCGTGTCACTATTAGACAGAGGCACAGTAAGCTAAACCTTAAAAAGGGCACAGTATACTCAAATCAAGGGGTGGCGTAAGCCATACAGAATCGGGCTAGGCTTATAATTGCCCCAGGGCAGATAGTCTAGTATGAACCTATAATGTTTGGTGAAAGTGTGGATAGTGGATAGTGGACCATGTGGCTGCTTCCATAATGGAAGCCATGTCCAAACCTTTTAGGAAAGCCATGGATGTGGCCATTGCCCTTGTGGAATGTGCCTTTACTCCCACTGTTTTTTTTTCCCATGGTGGGATTAGCAGAGACAGATGGCTTTCCTGATGCAACATGCGATGGTTTGTTTGGATACCGCCTTGGCCAGTGCTCTGGAATGCAAGGAGCAAAGAGTTGTTTAGATTTCCTAATGGATTTAGTTTTGTCCAGGTAAAGTCTTAGTTGCCTGTGTGCATCCAGGGAGTGGAGTATCCTCTGCCCTTCATTTGTGGGAGAGGGAAAGAAGGTGGGTATGTGGATAGATTGGCTTAGAGGCAGATCATTGACCACCTTGGTCATAAAGGAGGGGTTAGTTCTCAGGGTGATCCTGTCCTTGTGGAACGTGGTGTGGGGGGAGGCAATCCATTAAGGGTTGCAGCTCTGAAACCCTTCTTGCTGATGTGATAGCCACTAGAAGGACTTTTTTCCATGTACATATCTGTAGGGAAGCTGTTCCAGCAGGTTCGTAAGGGCATTAGTTAACCTTTTCCAGGATGTAGTTAAGGTCCCAAGGCAGGGGGTAGGCTTTTTTGGAGTTCTCATGTGTCACACCCCCTTAAGGAAAAGTTTTACATTGAGCCAGGCTAGTAAGGGGGGATCAAGAGGCAAGCAGGCTGATAAGTGTACTTTTACTGAAGAATAGGAAAGTACACTTTTTATTAATTGACGCACATAAGTAAGAACTGGGGGGGGGGGGTCAGCAATGCAAGGGCCCCTTCCCTTGTCTAGACACCACTTAGTAAATCTTTCCCATTTAGCTATGTATGATTTTCTTGTTGTAGGTTTCCTGGCCTCCCTCAGGACTGAAGGCATGTCCTCTGAGCAGTGGTGTCTGAATGGGATCAAAAGTTTATCACTCACCGTGTCAGGGACAACATCTGCAAGTGTGGGTGGAGGAGAATTCCTTTTTCTTGTGTCAAGAGGTCCACTTTGTAGGGCAACTTGTAGTGATTGCCCTTGGCTAGATTGTGAAGTAGGGAGAACCAGTGCTGCCTTGGCCAGTAGGGGGTCACTAACAAGATTTACAATTTCTCCTTCTTGATTTTCAGGAGGACATTCTGAATTAGTGGGAAGGGGGGAGGTATAAAGAAACTTCCCCTCCCAGGGGATGTTGAAAGCGTCTACTCTCCAGGCTAGAGTGGAGTAGGTTTTTGAGCAGAAGGTCTGCAGCTGCCTGTTCTGGGGGAGGTGAACAGGTCTGTCCAAGGAGTGCCCCACGGGTGAACTATATCAAGAAAGACAGTCCTATCCAGCTTCCATTTGTGTTGTGGAGAGGATGTCCTGCTTAGGAGATCTGCTTGCTTGTTGTCCTGCGAGGGGATGTAGGTTGCCTGCAGGGACAAGTTGTGGCGAGAGGCTAGGTCCCATATCAGCAGGGTTAGTCTGCACAGCTGATATGCCTTTGTCCCTCCCTGTTTGTTGAGGTACCACATTACAGTGGTTGTCTGTTACTATTAGAAGAACCTCTGGTAGAAGCAGAAGGGTAAAGGTTTTCAGAGCTAAGAAGACTCCTGTCATTTCTCTGACATTGATGTGTTTGGCCTTCAAAGAAGGGTGCCAGTTTGCTTGAACCCTGTAAGTTGCCATTGTTGCACCCCAACCTGAAATCTGAGGCATCTGTATGCATTACTTGGGTTGGGGGGGTGCTTAACTGGGAGTCCTGGGTTTAGCTGGACTTGTTGGATCCACCAGCTGATTTCTTCCTTTAGACAGGGAAGGAGGGGAATTACTTGTTCCAAGTGATTCAGGTGCTGGGACCAAATGTTTTTGAGGTACCACTGTAGCTTGTGCATATGCATTCTGGCCAGTGGTAGCATAGGGATGGTTGCTGCCATTAAGCCCAGGAGTTGAAGGAATTGCCTTGCAGTTACACTCTGAGAGTGTAGGATCTCCTTGAAGTGGGAGGTCAGGGATAGTACCTTATCCTGTGGGAGAAAGGCCTTCATTTTGTCCATTCAGATTCTGCAACCCAGAAAAATCTTGTCCTGGTCTGGGTTCAAGGAGGACTTTGGAAGGTTGAGGGTGAACCCCAGATTCTGCAGAAGGGACATGGTGAAGTGCAGATGATTTGAGAGGGTTTATTTTGACTCTGCCAGTATTAGGATGTCATCCAGATAGGGGTAAGTCTGAATTCCCTGAGTTCTACAGAAGGCAATGGCCGGGGCCAGGCATTGTATAAACGCTCGGGGGGCAGTGGACAAACCAAAGGACAAGGCAGTAAATTGGAAATGAGAGGATGGCCCAGAGAAACAATCTTCTGTGGGAAGTCCTGATTGGTATGTGTGGGTAGGCCTCTTTTAGGTCCAAGGTGGCCATGAAAGCCTTGGCTGGTATGAGAGGTAGCAGGGTAGGAAGTGGCAGCATTTTGAAGGTGGGCACCTGAGGGTGAAGATTTTGGAAGGAGAGGTCAGAGATGGGTCTCCAAGGGCCTTCTTTCTTGGGAACCAAGAAGAGATGGAAGTAAAAACCTTTTCCTTCCTGTCCTGAGGGAACAGGTTCTATGATACCCAACTTCCACAGGTCTGTCAGAACCTGTGGAAGGAGATGTAGCTGGTTTTGGGGGGGGGTATGGGATGCCTCTCTTTGGTGTTTTTTCTTTTGAGGAGAGGAAATATCCTTTTTGGATTATGGATAGTGCCCATTGATCCGAGGTTATGGTTTGCCAGAAGGGGAGGTAGTAAGGAAGGCATGCTGAGAGTGGAAGGTGGGCAAGGTAGTCACTCATTGTTGGGGCCTCCTCTGTCCTGAAAGGGTTGTCTGGGCTGAGGATGCAGAGCAGCATGCCTTGACGTTGTGGGTCTTCTTGCACCTCTTCTAGATCTGGAAGAGGAAGTACCTGTCTGAGTAGGGTTTTGCCTTACAAAGGTGACTTTAACAGGGTAGTTTCTGTAGTACTTGGGAATGGGGGACACTAGTAAATGTTTTATGTCCTGCAATTCTTTACTTTTTTCTTGCAGATTCTTGAAGAAATCTGCAGATAGTTTTCCAAAAAGGAAATTGTGATCCGGGGGGGGGGGGGGGGGCATCCAAGATCTTTGCCTTGAAGTCTTCTGGAAGATTCTGAAGTCTCAGCCAGGAGTATCTCCTGAGGACAGAAGTAGGTGATGCAGAGTGAGCAGATGCTTCTGCAGCACCATAGTGTATCTAATCAAGTGTCTGGCTACTTGTGTAGCCAGAGAAACTTTGGAGGAGATGGCAGCCTTAATAGGGTTGTCAGGGATAGAAGCCACCATGAGGGAGGCTTGAGAGTCCAAGTCCAGAGCATATTTAGTCATGTGCATCTGATAGGTAATGGCTCTGAAAGCCAATGTGGAAGAGGTGTATACCTTCTTACCAATCCTATCCATAGATTTGCTGTCTTTATCAGTGGGTAGGAGGAAGGTGGAGGAAAGGAGCCTGGATTGCTTATCAGGGTAGGGTGGCAATCACTGCTGGATCTGCCAAGGGTGGTTTGACTAAAACTTTCTGCTCATCAGGCACCTTGAGAAGTGATCTGGACACTTGGGGGCAGGTGATTGCAAGTCTGGGGCCTCAGATGCAGCATTAAAGGCATCCAAGTATGCAGGCAGAACTGGAGGAACAGCAGAAGGGGAGGAGGATTCAACTTGAAGAATCTCAAAATACCTCTTTTGGGTGTCAGTCATTTATGAGGTATCCCATTTGAAATAGTCCTTCACCTTGGTCATGGTCTCACCAAATGTAATATTTTCAGGGGAGAATCCCCCTCAATAGATTCCTCATCAGGAGAATAATACTCCTAGGGAGAAGCAATTTTGGAGGTGCAAGATATGGAGTCCTCTGAGGAGGAAAAGGAAGTATCATGCTCTTCTTTCCTAACCTGAGATGTCATGGGGGGAGGGAAGAGGCTGTAGCAGGCCTAGGGCTAAACAAAAATAGAGTAGTGGGAGATGAGGCTGAAGGCATAAGGGCAATAAAGGCCTGCATCAGGGAAGAAGTGAAGGACTGCCAATCCAGAAGGACTTCTGCAGTGGAGGAGGCATGCTTGGTTTTCTGTTTCATTTTAGCCTGGGTGGACATTAGAACCAGCCTGCAATCAGGTTTAGTAGGAATCGTATCAGAAGTCTGGATCCCACTCGGAGGAACCACAGGATCTGGTTCCACCTCGATGGTAGTCTGTGTCTGGGTAGGCTCTGGGGATGTGCCGGTCATCAGCTGAGCAACAGCTTCCCCAAAGGTTGTCGTTGAAGTTGAAAGATCCTCCGGGCGCCCCTCAACTCCTAAATCAGCAGCTGGTGGGGCATCTGGTAGTGGAGCGGCAGGCAAAGAAGGCCTAGGAAGCTTGGGCTTCTTAAGTGGAGGTTCTGGCGCGGCCTCTGAGGCAGGATCCATTCTTAGGACTAACCGCTTAAGGTGCTGGATTTTTAAGTAGAGATTTAGTGAGGCCAGATGGCTGCATAGGGTCTTTGGCACAAACGATTGACAAATGGAGCAAGTGGTCACAAAAATGCCAGGAAAGCGATGTTTTCTAACTATCACCGTTTATTCACTTTAAACGCAAAAATAAAATACGTTTTTCGTTCCACTAAATTGCGAAACTTCTTCAGAAAAAACACTCTACTCACAATGATGCTTATATTTATAACTTCTTAGGTATTTCCTACTAAATTGGCGCCAAAAACACATCAATTAGCAATTTCATTTACTTAAAGTTATCTTAACCATAAAATATGAAATACTATGAATTTAAATAAATATGAATAAATATATATGAATAAATATTCCAAACTTCTCAAATCAGTGAACAAATTTCAGTCAAGTGCAGGCACACAAATTTAATTCCGAAAAAATGGATCAAGTGGAATGGTCGTGCTCCCGGCCTAAGCAAAAAACACACCTATCATGGGCGTCTTTATGGGGTATCTGGCACCCGCATTGACATTTACCCTTTTTACTTGACATCGTCTATAAATTGCTACAACAAACCAAGCCTAAACAATAACAATCGGATATGAAAATTCAAAACCCAACGGGTTACTTAGCTTTATTGAGACGTCTGATGAGAAGGAACAAACACACGATGCATCGGTTGTCTGCAGCTGAAAAGTTCTGGGGATTGTGCATGCAGATGTCACATTTAAGGCCCCTGGTTTATGGCCTTATGTGTGACATCCCACACAGCTGCAAATGCCAAGCTGAAGCTTTTGTATAGGAGCCGATGTACAAGTCACCTGAGGGCAGGAAATCCCACAACTAGAATACTGCAACATAGGAATAGAAGGACATCAACTATGTTAGGCTGCTGTACATCAACTTCAGTTCTGAGTTCAACACTGTGATACCGATGCAACTGGTGGATAAGCTCTTGAAACTCAGGATAACCAAGCACTTATGTAACTTGACTCTTGACTTTCTGATTGGTAGACTCCAATGGACATGTACTGGAAACAACACCTGTCAATGCATAGTCCTGAATACTGGTGTTCCCCAAGGTTGTGTGCTCAGCCCCTTGCTCTTCACCATTCTTACCCATGACTGCACTACAAAACATAACCCAAACCATATTATAAAATATTATAACACGAAGGTCTTCACTCAACAAACTGTACAGCTGTACAAAATAAATAATAAAACACGAATGACTATAAAAAAACTTTATTACACCAAATGAATACAAAAACAACCAGTAAGCACTTTCATTCCCTTAATGGAACTTCATCAGACCAAGTTGCATCAAAACCCCTGTCATTTAAATACTTAATGACCCTAACAGGTGACTTCATCTTCTGCATCAAATCTGCAGTCAAAATCATTAACTTGATCAATTATGACAAGCTTAAATAATGCCTTATTTTTTCTGTCAAATGTTTTTGTTTTACATGTTATATGTGAGTAAATGAGCATGCAAAAGCAGTGGACAAGCTAGATACAAGTAATGCCCTGGGTAAACATGTAAAACAAAAACATTTGACAGAAAAAAATAATGCATTATTTAAGTTTGTTATAATTGATCAAGTTAATAGTTTTGACTGCAGATTTGATGCAGAAGATGAACTTGATTGGAATGAATATTGCTGACAAATAAGACTAAATGCATGTGCAACCCTGGTCTGAATCACGGAAAATTTTAAAGTTGTTTTGAAAAGTCAAGGGTTAATGTACTGAGCATTTGTAGTAACATGTTAGGGTCGTTAATTATGTAAATGAGAGGGTTTTTGATGCAACTTGGTCTGATGAAGTTTCATTAAAGGAATGAAAGCGCTTACTGGTTGTTTTTGTATTCATTTGGTGTAATAAAGTTTTTTCTAGTCGTTCATGTTTTAATATTATAAAATTTGCTGATGATATCACAGTCGTGGGTCTCGTTAGTGGCGGAGATGAACATAACTACAGGGATGAGATGAATAATTTGATTGCCTGATGTGACAGAAACAGTCTGGACCTGAATGTTAATAAGACCAAAGAAATGATTATGGACTTCAGGAGAAAGACAACAGTTCACCAACCACTCACTATCAAAGGGGAGGTAATAGAGAAAGTCAAAACAACATACATAGTTCTTGGCCTTCACATCTCAGATGACCTGTCCTGGACTGTTAATACCAACCATATAGTCAAGAAGGCTCAACAGAGGCTTCACCTCCTGAGAAAGCTCAAAAAGGCCAGGCTCCCACTATCTGCTCTTACCACTTTTTACAGGGGAGCTATCAACAGCATCTTCACTAGCAACGTCATAGCATGATTCATCAACTGCACAGTTGCTGAGAAGAAGAAACTACAGAGGGTGATGAGGGTGGCTGAGAAAATCTTGGGCACAAACTTCCCTTCTGTTCAAGAGCTTTTCTTTACAAGAGCAAGAAAGAGAACATACCAAATACTAGCTGATTTGACCCATCTGGCCCACAGCTGTTTCTCACAACTTGTGCCTAGAAGGAGGTGCCACAGCTTCTGCTGTAGGAATACCAGATTCAGGAACAGTTTGTATCCTACAGCTGTGACACTTAACTCGGACACCAACCATAATACCTGATATACTGAGCAGTAACCGCCAGTGTTACTGTTATGCAATATAATGGCTATTCTGTGTCACGTCTAAGGTTAACAAGTGCAGTACGATAACTAAACAGCTGCTATTCACTATTCTCTATTCATTCTCTATCTTGGTTGTGGGTATTTATTTATTATTTATCATCATTGGATAATAGGTACTGAGAGTGTTTATGTAATGTGAACTACCTCTTGCATGTCATACGTGTTGTTATTTTCTTTCTTATGTTATTCTTTGATACCGCCGTATCTATGTTATTTGCACTGCATTTCTTTTGTGAGCCGACATTTGTAATTTCAGTTAGGATGCACTTGTGTGGTCCTCAATGACAATAAAATTTCTTTGAATCTTTTTTCAACCCGTATGTTGCTGTGCTGACTAGAGTGGACATATCCCACTCAGAGGTACCATTCGCTTCTCTGTGAAAATGTATAAATGGTATAGACACCTAAGCTTTGATTATCTGTCAAAATCAATGTTGACTTAAGATAAATCCATGTAAGAAAAAGGCAAAGTGTGTATTACTTCCCAACCATCTTGTGATCTTTTTTTATCTTCCACATTAGTTTTTTGAGAGAAAATAGGTTAGAATTCAGCTCTTAGGTGCAGAACCTTGGAATGCTCCTGGACGACATGCTGACCTTGAATGATTAGATGTCTGCAGTAACCAAGTCCTCATATTTCCCCTTCAGAAGCATTACAGAATTAAGCAAATTGTTCTATAGTCTCACCTGGAGATAATAATCCATGCAGTCCACTCACTGGCATCCTCCTGAATATGACTACAGCAATACTTTATACCTTGAGCTCCCTGATATGAACCTTGCAAAGCTTCAGTATGTACAGAAATGTACAGTTAAGGAGCATCTTGATGCAAGCGTATCCCTTGTGATGTGGGACTTACACTAGCTGTCAGTCATAGCTCAGTTGGTTTTAAGATCTTGCCTCTTACGTATTAAACATAGCTTGCTCAGGGTCCGGTCTGTCTTAAAAGGTTTTCAGTTTGCTATCATGTGGTTCACCAGCTTCAGCCCACTGGAACAGTACAGAATCAGCTGGTTGCAGTTCCTTCACTTACTCAACAGCAGCTCTGAGGTACTCACTACTTTTCTGACCTTGTGCCTGTGATACAAGAATCATCATTCATGAACATGCTAAGTTACTGTTGCTTTAGGGGTCTCCTTCAAGCACCCAAGTCCCATGTGCTCAAATACTACTATCTTGCAACCAAGGACTCAGGTGTCTTGTAGTGCTCACAACAAGACCTCATGCTCAAACTTGATCACATGGTTGGAGGAGGCAGTATAGCTATGGAGAAAGAGTAGACCTGATGCACCTCACCTGAACACAGAAGCCAAGTTCGGGCAACATAGGTCCAGCAGCTGTGCAGGTGGAGTGGGAGGGGGTAGAAAGTTAGGATTTCAGGCAGTTATCAGGGGGGGATTTAGGTTTAGAGCAAGAGGGGAGTTTAGTGTTAGGGAGTGATGGGGACTTTAAATTTTAAGGAGCAGAGGAGCAGGAGGGGAGTTTTAGGCCTTGGAAGTAATCTTGGACTTTAGGTTTAAAGAGTGGGAAGGAGTTTTTATGTTTAGGGAGTTGGAGGGGAGTTTTAGGGCTTGGGAGTGATTGGTGTCTTTAGGTTTAGGGAAGCGAGTATGGAGTTTTAGATTTAGGGAGCAACTGGTGACTTTAAGCTTAGGGGGAGAGTTCTGTGGTTAGGGTTAAGGACTGGGTGGGAGTTTTAAGGTTAGAGTTTGTGTGCTGGTAGTGTAGGGCTATGCAGATCAGTAGGGTTAGGAGAAGGAAGGTCAAGGTAATTCGTCTATGACACTTCCATGAAATATATTTGGAAATTGGAGCACCTGTCAAAAAAATATGTGGACAGAGGAAAGATATGCAGCCTTCTCACAGAAAGCACACCAGATGAGAAACAAATTGGAGAATTTGGTATTATGAGGTAGTAACATTATCCAAATTCGTGAAATTGAAAGTTTTAGATCCGCAACTTCATAATTTTATATTCTTATTTCTGTTTACTGTTATTTTAACTTTACTGAGAAACTACCTTGCTCTAATTTGTGCATTAATTTTATATTTGTTACAGTGCTTGAGCTGAAGTAGCTAAATCAGATTCTACTTCACGTCTGTGACATTACTGCAGGTCTCCCTTCTGCTTTAGATTGTTTACTATGTGTCACTGCCATAACTTCATGTGGTCATTTTTAACAGATGCATTTTGCTTCATGGTACCTTGTTGGCAGATTATTACATTGTTATTCTTTTATGGAGTCCCCTTTCCTTTCCATTGTTCTGCTCTTATATTCTTCTCTCTTGTCTTTTTATTTATGTATTGAATAATGCTATTGAACAGTAATGAACAAAAAATAAGAAAACATGAAACAAGAAACTTGTAAACAAAGGTTCATATTTTAAGTTGAATTATATTGTTCTAATCAGAGAAAACTGTAAAATACCACAGGAAATGAGCAACAGAGTGATGTTTTTCATGCCAGCTTTAGTGAAAGCTAACTGAATGGTGTCTTGGCATTACTGATAGTTTGATCAGTGTACGTCAGTTGTTGTAGAAGTGACCAGCATTAATAATTATTTTTTTGTTTGTTTCAGTATGGCAAGATGGAAGAAATGGCTGTCATTCTGGCTCAAACTCTTGGCCAAAATCTTGGCATCTTCACAGATAAGAAAAAGGCTCTTAATGGTAAGGTGACAACAGACCTACATTTTTTTTCTTCAGGAGTACTATATATAACATAATTTCCATCTATCTTGCTAGAAGTGCTGTTGTCCTCCTAGAGAAGAAAGTCTTGGTGTCCGATATCATAGGGAACATGATCTTAGGAATTCTGTAATTATAGCGATGTGAAAGTTTGTCTAGGATTCACTGCAGAAGACACTGATGCTGGGAAGAATCAAAGGCAAATGAATAAGAAGTTGCAGAGGCTAAAACAGACAGTATTTAATGAAGTAATGAATATAAATTTGCAAGACTTAAAAAAAAAAAAAAAAAAAAAAAAAAAAAGCAATGACAGATCTGGTATGGTATGATAATTGACATCATGAAGCGTCAGGCTCGATTAAATGATTAAACAAGAAGAAAAAAAGTGTAATGCTATAGGATGCATATATAATATAATGATACAGACAAAATTTATTTTGTGGAATCGTTAATTTTTTAAGATGCACAAGTCTTTTGCAGAAGGTAACTGGATTGTCATCCATAGGTGCCAAGATCAACACAGCCACTTCTCAGTGCTTCTGAATTTTGCATCACATGTCATGAGCAGTCTGTCCAACATCTCTTAGTTCGTTTATTTTTTTTTTTCATACACCTTTATTGAATTATCACTTGTGACATAGGCAAATTTACATTTATATAAAAGTAATCAAAAGATATTAACATAAACATTATACTTCCTATATATCATATAACCTAAGCAATATTACATAAATTATTCAATTCCTGCCTTTTTTAAACAATAAACATTTGTATTAAACCATCAGTTACTACATAGGCAATCATACATTTACATAAATGATAATAAACCACACCAACACAATCAGCATTTTACATCACAAACCATACTGACATGCTCCCAGTTGTAAACATTATGCATCACTGATAATCTACCCAATCTTTCTCACTCAAACATTACATAGCTCATTTAAGTCCTGCTGGCTTTTAGACCTCATTCCTCCCACAATTCCCATTTTTCCTATGTAGTTTGCTCATACCCTTTCCTAAAGATCTCAATTTCAGTTGCTTTATCGATGTTAATATAGTCACTAGCGTTGTCGCCTCACAGTAAGACGCTGTCTGGTTCGATTCTCAGCTAGAGCGTCTTCTGCGTGGAGACATGCGTGAATGGGCATACCTTCGTTGAAGGTTGTGCGTCAGAGCTGGTAACTCGGCACATAAAAATCAACTACCAATCATTAGCGGACCAGAGTTCCGCTGTGGCGACCCCTAACTGGGAAAAGCCGAAAGACACAACTATAGTCACTACTTCCATTACAGTTGGTTTAGATTTTGATGTCCATTTTCTAGTAATTGATTTTTTTGGCAGCCACCATTATTAGACACAGCAATGCCTTACCATGTCTAGGCAATTCTGATTCTTTAACATAGCTCAGAAAAATCATCTCCCTCATTAGACAAATCTGCCCAGCCAGGCATTGCATCCCACAGGGAATCCTTAAAATCCGCCAACTCACCACACTCCTGGAAAATATGATGTCCTTCTGTTTTCATGTTGCAGTATTCTAAACATGAGGGATCCTCCGTCTGAGGCGACCCGAATGTCTGGCCCAAATACAAAAGCTTAGCCTGGCTGTTGTATGGTGTGTGGGACATCACACGCAGGTACCACAAACTGTGGGCCATAAATGTGATGTCACATATACATTACATTTATGCCACAGAGACCTCTGAACTTCTCTCCCACTAGTCGAACTTCAGCTCGCTCGTCCTGCCAGTTTCTTCAAAAAGATAAATACCCCATTGGGGAATATTGTCTATTCGTTGCTGTTTATTTAGTTTTCAGTTAGTTGATTCCATTTATGTCATCTCAGAAGGGAAAATGTAAGTGCGGATGTCAAATTCTGCACAAACATAGCCACAACCTCTGCCTGTTTTGTTTAGGGCCTATCCACAACTACAAAGTGTGTTCCATTTGTCAGACATTCGTCCCTAAAACTCTGCGCAGTAATCTCACAGCCCTTAACTTATTCGTGGAAAACCAACATCTTAAGTGTCTTGCTTTGTGTATGGAAGCGACTCCTGCTGTTTCGGCCGACCTGCCAAGAAAGAAGGCCAAAGTAGCTGGGTCGGAAAAAACGCCTGTGCCTCTTGGTTCAGACATCCCGCCAGCTGCCGATCTAGGGGGCTGAGGTATGTCTGATGGCTTTGGCGTCTTCGGCGGGTACTATGTTGGACACCGCTCTAGTTTCTCCAGCCTGCAAGTCCATGGAGGTACAAACGAGGTCAGCTCCCGATGTCGGGGGGAACCTGTTTTGCCCAAATGGCTTAGAATAGCTTCCGTATCTGAGGAAAGCCCTACTAATCCTCTGATGTCCTCGGATCCCAGGCCTGCACCTCCTCAGCCTGGACCAAAGGCCCCTTCTCTAAAAAAGGAGCAAAAATCTAAGCATTTGTCTGCTCCTTCAGAAAGTATTCCTGATTGGCAGGCATTTTCTTAATCTATTTTCCAGGCCTTCATGGCCCTTAGGCCTGCTTCCTCTGTCAGCTTTGAGGCCCAGGCCTGCTTTTATAGGCCCATTGCCCCATGCACAGACACCTGAAGATGACTCTTCATCTTCCTCTTCAGATGAGTCCCTTTCATATTCCTCACAACTGGCTTCCCCCTTAGGATATTGTTCTCTAGAAGGAGATTCCCCACCTGAAGGCATCACCTTTGAGGAAAACTACTTACAAAATGAGGGAGCATTTCAAATGGGATTCCTCACAAATGACAGAAGTTCAAGAGAGATATTATGAGCTTCTACAGATGGAATCCACCTCTTCCTCAGCCATTCCTCCAGTGATCCCAACCTACTCTGACACCTTTGCCTCAGCTTCCAAGGCCCCAGAATTTCAGCCACCAAACCCAAAAAGACCAGACAGGTTCTATAAAGTTCCTGTTGATTTCATATTTCTTATCAAGCCTCCTATGGCAGACCCTGCTGTTATTGCATTCTCTCCAGATAAACAATCCAGACAGATTCCCTCCTCTTCCTTGCTCCTGTCAGATAAAGACAGTAAGATGATGGATAGGTTAGGGAAGAAAATTTACACATCTTCCACACTGGCCTTTAGAGCCATCAACTACCAAATGCATACGGTCAGATATGCCTTGGACCTGGCCTCACAAGCCATGGAACAACTGAATTCTAAAACAGAGTCTCCCACCAAGACACAGGTGACTTCCACCCTTTCATTAGCTGCAGAGGTCACTAGGCACTCTATAAAACACAGCTATGATGCTGCAGAGGCATCAGGCAGGTCAGCTGCCTCAGCCTCAGTCCTCCGTAGGTACTCCTGGCTCAGGCTACAACCATTGCCTGATGATTTTAATAGCAAAATTATGGACACTACACTGGACAATAACCTCTTTAGAAAGCAGTCAGTAGAACTGTTTAAAAACCTGCAGGAAAAATGATTATTTATGTATTTTATTTACCGAGAAATTCCGACTGGACGCAGGTCGTTTTTCAGCGGATGCCCAGGGAGAAAAGCTCCACATCATGTACATGATAAATAGAGATACAAAGTTGCAGCAATAGTAAACAACATTGCAGGTTGTTGGCTTTAATACAATAACAAGATATTAATTATCAACAGTATATACAGTAAATGTTGCAAGTTAAGATAGTTTCTTGTCGTTTATAATATTAGTAACAAAGTTGTCAGACAAGATTTTAAAGTGTGTAAAGACAACTAGTTAATTCTGACTGTGGTTTGTAGTGGCGGTAGTACAGTTGGGTAAGAGTCTAGGTGGGGGGGGGGTAAAGGTGGGGGTGTTAGTCTGGATTAGAACAAGAACAAAGCCAGTGCAAATTTAAGTGGAATTTGAGCGCAGTCTTGAAAAGGCTGCTAGAAGGTAGAGTAGTTATAGAGGGTGGAAGATTGTTCCAAAGTTTAGATATGGTACATAAAAATATGGCTTCGCTGAATTTTTGGGTTTGATAACAGTGAGTTGATTTTTGTTGCTTGATCTTAGGGGCCTAGTGGAGTGATAGGGTTGGAGAAGGGTTTGAAGGGAAGGGATGTTATGGGGGTGGTTATTAAGTTTATGAGCGAGAGTGAGTTGATTAAATACCTGAATTGTTTGTACTGACAACTTTCCAGTTGTACAATTGTGAATGATTGATTTATTTTTTCTGGTACATCTGTAAAATCTGGCAAGTGTTTATTTACTCATTGTTCTCTTGCTAAGGTTTCTTAGCTATACATCCTAGTCCACTCTGAAGTGTACTACTTTACCCCCCCAAACATTTCTCACTGTACTATTTTAAAATAACTGCATGTTGCTGCCTTAATGCATACCCTAAAATCTCTGCTTCTCTCTATTCCTAGTTACCTTCACTAGCATACTGCAGCTGCTGCATAACGGTGTCTACAGGATGCAATTTGGCTACCACTCTCTCAGCAAAAACTGTTTTTCTCCCAGTAATTGAACAGAGTAGGTTACACATATAAAAACATTTGTTAAGCTTACTCTTACAGTGCTGTGTAACTAAACGAGTCACTATTTTTGTCAGCCATAGGGCTCTTTTCTACTTGAGTGTTTACCTCCTTCCCCTGTAACTAAAGTACACTGACTCTTACATTAGTGTCTCCGACCCTAATTTTTACAGGTATACCTTGTACCTTTCTGGCTTTCTACACAAACATAGATTTCCTGTATCAAAGTTTTACTTTCTGACATTGAGCAAGTAACCCTTGTAAAAATCCTCAAAAGTGTATATTGTTGGTCTAACTTTCCTGCTAAACATAAATAACATTAAGTGCTGAGTGCAGGTTTTAGGCCCTTACATTAAACTTACCTCTGGTGTGGTGTCTTGAGTCAATCAAGGTCCCCCTCTAACCACTCCTACTGCCTTCTCTCTTTCCCCACCCCCATTTTTCCTCAAACAGGTTAAACTGCTACAACAGTAATTTTACCCTGCACTCCCTCACATAGCCCAGAAAATTATACCCTGCAGCTATTAATTTATCCTGCAAGTGTATAACATATAGATTAAAAATAGCCTAAAAATTTGGTGTAAAAAGAAACAAATGTAAATGCAGCCAAAACGTTACCTTAACATACCATAAGCCCAGGGAAATACTTAGAGTCAGTATTAGCCCTGCTCCGCTCGCCCTCGCTGTGCTCGTGCTCACTCTGCTCCCCTCCCTGCCTCCAATTCTCACCCGCCCCCACTACTCCTACATTTAAACTAAGCTCAGCCACTCCCCTCATACTAAGAACCAATCATTGAACAGCCCTCCTCCACACCCATTTTTCTTCTCTTCCATTCTTCTACACCCTGTTAGCACAATCAACCATCAAATTTGGCCCACCCCCCTAACAAAATGAAAACAAGTAAAAAAAAATACTAATTACCCTAATGTCTATACTATTTCTATTTTACTATCTTACTGCCTACGAACAAATACTTGACCATGGTATTCACTACCCACAAGGTCAAACAGACACCCATGACTACACACATAACACTAAACACTGTGCCATCCCCAGCAAACCAAATATACAACCCTCAATAATATATCACCCCTGTAAAACCACAAAACACAATCCTAATGCCAAAGACTATATAAAACTAATAAACAAACTCCTAAAGCTTAGAATATCCTGTCACTATAACCTTATAACACACGGGGATATTCATCCCAACCCTGGCCCACCCACACCCAATAACGTCCACTCCCCTACCACAACCCCCACAGTCAAGCTACCTATTTTTATTCCCACTAGTTCCCTCCTAGCATTTCACCTAAATATTAGAAGTATTAACAATAAGATTCTCAACCTACATGCCCTCCTAGCAACCCACTCCCCAGACATTGTGTCTTACGGAAACCTGGCTAAAACCTAGTACTACCGACAATGAGATACTACCCCCAGGATATAATATACACTGGTTAGACCATGCTACTAAGAAAGGAGGTGGGATAGCAGTCCTTTACAAAAACACTCTAACTGTTAATAGAGACACCATTCAACTACCCCAATTCAACAATGCTGAACTCCTCATAACCAAATTACAGATTAACCAGTACAAATGTTTAAACATTGTCTGTGGATACATTCCACCAGGCAACAACTTAAATACCCTAGTGGATATCCTGTACTGGTTATCTACTACTTATCCCCAAGAAACCATAGTTCTTGGTGAATTTAACACTGACTGGCATCCCTGCTCCTATGAACCCCCCCCCCTCACTCCTATAAACTTATCTGGGTTTAAACAGACCATAACCTCTCCCACTGGGATAAACAAACCGACCAACAGGGAAAGTATCCTGGACTGGAGCCTAGTTAACAACCAACCCCAACTGTGTACTGCTGGCACTCTCCCTGACAACCTTAGCGACCATTTTGTAACCTATATCATAAAATATAAGGTAGGAAACCCTTACCAGACCAAATATAAAACAGTGAGAAACAGAAAAAACCTTGACACTGCAATATTCCTAAATGAACTACAAACAGTTGACTGGTCAAAACTAAATAAATCTACCATTAGAAGAGGCTGTAGCTCACTTTAACACTAAATTCCTAAGTATCCTTGATTTCCATGCTCCAGCACGTACAATAAAAACTAGATCAAATACAGCACCATGGCTCACAAAAGATACCAAAGCAAAAATCAAAACTAGAAACAGAGCCTGGGCCAGCTGGAGAACAACCAAAGCCCCACTTGACCATCTAAAATATCGTCAACTCAGGAATGGCACAAAAAAATCTATTTTACTGGATAAAAAAAGCTTCTACCATAATCTCCTACAAAAACACCAAAACAACCCCCAAAAGTTCTGGGCAGGCTTAAATCAACTACTTCATCCAGAACATTCTACCACCCCCAACCTTGGCTAACCATACCCATAGTTCCCCAGAGACCATACCTAGCGCTTATAATAACTTTTTCACCGAAACAATCCAATCCCTAGCAAATCACCTAACCTCCACAAACTTAAACCACACGCCTAATTTATCCACAGATCACCCTGAATTTAGCCTCCAACCAATATCCACTAATTTTATCAAAATTCTCCTAAAAGAACTATAACCTGCCACCCTCGCTGCTGACCTCCTCCCTGCAGAGTACCTACAAATAGCTGCAGGTGCCATTGCATATCCTATTTCTATCTTTATCAAAAGAACCTTATCCGAAAATGCTATCCCCTCCCTCTGGAAAATATCCCACGTCATCCCACTCCATAAAGGTGGTAGTGCTACAGACATATCCAACTATAGACCCATTGCCATTCTTTCCCCACTTGCCAAAATAATGGAGAAATGTGTACACAAGCAACTAATGCAATACCTTTCACAGAATAACTTACTATCCAACTCCCAGCATGGTTTCAGGCCATACCACAACACTACCTCAGTCCTCCTTTCCTTTACTAATGTCATAAACCAAAACAGAAATGACAATAGGCTAACCTCCGCCCTCTTCCTTGACCTATCAAAAGCCTTTGACACCTTCATTCTTTCTCTAAAATCCATTTCCCTCAACATGCACACTATCCAGTGGTTCCAGTCCTACCTAACTGGTAGACAACATGTGGTACTATGGCAGGGCAAACTCTCCAGTCAGTTACCTCTCACACTTGGTATCCCTCAAGGCTCCATACTAGGTCCACTTCTCTTCTTTATTTTTATCAATAATCTTCACAATGCTATCCCTAAAGCTGCCTGTATTCAATATGCAGATGATTCCAGTCTCATCAGTTCAGCCACCTCCCCATCCGAACTACAAATCTTAACCCAAAATACATTTAACACTATTGAGAACTGGCTTGCCAGCCAATGCCTACTACTGAACCCCAATAAAACTAAACTTCTACCCATCACCCCCACTAGTAGATCTGCCACACTTTCATTCTCCGTCACATCTAACAATGGCACCACTATCTCCCCAGATCAACACACTAAACTTCTAGGGGTTATCATAGACAATAATCTCAAATTTGACCTACAGGTCAACAAAACCATACAGGCCATTAATAAGAAGCTTGGATCACTGTATAGAAACAAGACACTCTTAACCCCACTGGCTAAGATTTAAATCGCCTGATCACACCTACTCTGTACTCTTTTATATGCCTCACCTGTACTCTCAAACCTCAATAAAGCCGAACTAAGTAAGCTGTCCCATACCTACAACCATACTGCCAGATTCGCCACTGGCTCCACCTATAGAACCCATCACTGCCAGAACCTGAAACAACAATAATGGCTAGAACTGCCCAGCTTAATTCAATTCAATCAACTCCTAATAGTGCACAAAGTTCTGTACCACCCTAAAGATACCCCCTCTCTTATAAATATTATTAAGCCATATAGCAACCTGAGATCCCTACGGTCAGCTGACAAATTACTGGTCCAAACTCACAAAGCTAATAACTCAGCTGGTGAATCCCTGTTCACCAACTTTGTTGGCAAAACCTGGAATGCCTTGCCAAACTATATAACCCTACAATCCTCCAAAAGTCTCTTCAAAAAAAACCTCAAGCAGGATCTCAACTTGAACTGGCTATGCCCATGTACCAACCCGGATTAAGTTATAAAAAAGCATAATCAGTAATTATCATAGCATAATCAGTAATAATCATAACATCTAACTATATCACCATGCTACGAATCCAATCTTACTTGTAATTGCATCTGTCCATGAGAACTGTGAGTCCCTACTAGGGAACATTACTAAACCAATGTACATAAGATATATTACCACTTTGTTTTTATATATTCTAATTGTTTTCTAACTTCTTGTGTAACCTTTGTATGTCTGTCCATGAGAACTGTGAACCGCTACTAGGGAGCACTTCTAAACCAATGTACATAAGGTATATTACCACTTTTTTATATTTTCTAATTGTTTTCTAACTTCTTGTGTAACCTTTTGTATGTTTGGCTATGTGGAGCATTTCTCCCTGGGCCTCTGCTGAAAATGGACATGTATCCAGTTGGACTGTCCTGGTAAACAAATGTAAAATAAATAAATAAGTGAAGGAGTTGTGGGAGTTCTAGCCAGTTTAGTTCTTTAAGGGAGATACAATGATGGCTGTGGTAGGAGGTTCTAGTGGCAAATGTAGCAATTTTGTTGTAACAAGCATCCAGCTTGTGTAGGTCTGTCTGTCTAAGGTTGTTGACTATGGGGGATGCATAGAGTAGGGTGGAGATTAGCTGGGAATTGGCTATGGAGATTCTAGCCACCTTGGTTAGGAATTGGCGGCTTCGATATAGTGCACCAAGTTTCTTGTGAACTTTTTTATTGTGACAGATATGTGGGTGTCAAATCTGATTTTGTTGTCTATTTCCACACCAAGTAATTTTGTGTGATCTGATGGAGAGATGATGGTATTGTCTTTGGCGACAATGTTGAAGTGGGGGGTGTTTTGGGTGGCTTTGGAAGGTTGGAACAGGAGAAGTTTTGTCTTACTTGGGTTGAGTAGGAGCTGAACATTGGATAGTCAGCTTTCTGCAGAAGAGAATGATTCCTGTGTGATTTGTTGTAGTTCTGGTAAAGTGGGGGGGCAGAGCAGATGAGAGTAGAGTCATGTGTACTGTATAAGATATGCTTGTGTGGTGTTAGTATGTAGGTTGTTAGTGAAAAGTGAGAATAGCAGAAGGCCAAGGATAGACCCTTGGGGAACTCTGAGAGTAACTGGGAGGCAAGGTGGTAGGTTATCGTCCCAGATTAGTGATTGCTGCCATCTGTGTACATAGCCGTGGAACCAGTTGCAGGCTGATTGTGAGAAGAACAGGTTGGGGAGAGTAGAAAGTAGTAGCTCAGAGATACCATGTCAAAGGCATTTGAGAGATCTAGAAATACAGCAGTAGAGAAGAGGCCATTGTTTTTGCGATGAAGTATAGTGTTGGTGAAGGAGAGCAGAGCGGAGGTAGTGCTGTGATATGGCCTGAAACCATGTTGGGTTTTGGAGAGGAAATTATTAGCTAGGAAGTAGTTGGAGACCTGAGTGTTGATACATTTTTCAAGTATCTTGTAGAGAGGGGAGAGGATAGCAATGGGGCGGTAATTGGAGAAGTCGATGGAGGGGGTGCCTTTGTTGAGGGCAATGATGTATAATATTTTCCATATCGAGAGAACATAGTCTTCTGTTATGGAATGGTTGATTAGAACTGAAATTGGGTAAGCTAGTGTATTAGCTGCAATTTTCGAGTATTCACAGGGGAGGTTGTCAGCTGCGAGTTTGGTGGGTTTAGGTTTTGACAATAGTCTTTTTATGTTGGAGGTAGGTACCGAGATGAAGAACAAAAGAGGAGTGGGGGGTTTAGGAATGATTGCCTACCTGAGTTATTTTTTGTTAGTCGCCAGTGCTTACAGGCCTTATCTCTGGATTTCATTAGGGTTCTGGTGGTCTTTTTTAACCATGGGGCATGTCTGGATCTGACTTTGGCATTTCTTACAGGAGCATGGGTGTTTAGGATGGAGAGGAAGGTGCTGTTGAATAAGTGGACAGCCTCATCTAGGTTGAGGTATTTTAGTGGTGACCAGTTAATTTTTTGCAGGGAGGAGATGAAGGAGTTGGGGTTAAAGTTGGACTTGTTCTGTATTTGCCTGTGGATAATGGGCTTGAGACTTTGTGTGGTGCCAAATTAGGAAAGTGAGGGAGTGATCACTAAGACTGAAAGATAAGCAGCCAGCTAGGTAAGAGTGAGGGGCTTTGTTGACTAGGATCCAGTCAAGTAAGGTATGATTGTTAGGGTTTTTGTTGATTTGGGTAGGGGATTGGATAAGTTGAGTGAACCCATGGAGATTAAGGTAAATGGTTGGGAGATTGTTATTACAGGATAGCCAGCTGATGTTAAAGTTGCCGAGAATGATGGTTTCCTGGGGTAGAGATAGAGTAGCCCAGCTCAAGAGATTTTCTAGGGGTGTAATATTTTGCCCTGGTGGGAATTAGCATCCTATGATATTGATTGTTTTGTTTGGGTTTAGTTTGAGATTGGCATAAAGGATTTCTTCATTGTTGTTGTGAGGGGCTGATGTGTTCAGGAGTTGAATATTGAGGTGGTGTTTAAATATCAGTGCTATACCACCTCCTTTTTTGGACAATCTGTCTACGCAAAGGATGTATTCAGGTGGAAGTATTTCCTCACTTTTGATGTGAGGTTTGAGCCAGGTTTCAGTTAGGAAGAGAATATCTGGGGAATATATTCTTATGCTGGCATGTAGTTCTTGGATTTTATTGCGTATGCTTCTGATGTTTAGGGACATTATAAGTAGGTCTGTTGTTTTTTTGTTGGCTAGGAGTTGAGTTGTGGGGGGGGGGTTGCTTGGACTAGGGTTTGTAGTTGGGTTGGATTTGGGAGGACCAGGGTTTGGATGGATGTCTCCAGTGAGGGCTAGTTTATGGAGGGTATTTAAGATATGTTTTATATACATAGTAAATTGATTATGGTATCTTAGAGATATTTTATTTTTGAGTGTGTTAGGTGTTTGGTAATGGAGTGTGTGTATTGGGAGGGTGTTTTTGGTGGCAGGGGTTGTGTAGTTATAGTGTAAATGTTTGAGGGAGGGTGTTGAGAGAGTACAGTGGAAATTGTTGGGGCATGTGACTGTGGAGCCTTGGTAGGATGTAATGTGAGCTAGAACTATGCAGGTTAGGATTGTTATTATATTAGGTAGTAGCATGATTGTGTTGGATGTAGGGGGAGGGGTGACTAGTGGTGTAGCCTAATTGGTGGTAATTAGGGGTGGGGTTAATGCTAAGAATAAATGTAGATGTACAGGGGGTGGGTGGGAATAAGGGGCAGGGAGGGGAGCGAAGTGAGCGTAGCAAACGGATCGGGCTAGAACCCCCCATGCTAAAGATTGCAGGGTAAGTGTCTAAATAGCCATAAGTGTCTTAATAGCCAAATTGTTAGGAGTTATTAGAATCTAGTAGGGAAAAACAATCTATAGACCTGATTTCAGTTGTGTCCTTTCTAGGTAGTTTAAGTACCCTTTTGCCTCTATTTTACAAGTGGGCAATTCCAGTGTATCTACTGGGCTACCTTTTTTTATCTTGGTTTTACTGATAACTAAAAAGAAAAAGTTTAACTTGGGAATCTATTTACAGCTGATGGGGGTGGGGAGCAGCTGCTGTCCCTAGCTGTGGGTAGAGCCAGTTATTTCTGCTTTAGACCAGGTACTTTCTACAGTAGCAGGCTAAGAGGGAAACGTAGCTAGCCACCTACAGTAACTTACTTTCTTTTTAAAGCCCTTGAGTCCTTGTGGCTGGTTTCTTCACTGCAGATGTGGTCAATGGCCAGGTATTCAGCAAGTGGGGGACTGAGAGAGAACCCGTTCACAGGGACAGTGGTCACTAAATGAAAAGATGGAGACAAAAAGAATTATTACGTTAAGGTCTCTGAAAGGGGAATGAGAGAGAAGTGCTGTAAAAAGTAACTGAAATAATAAATTATCACCCAGGCAGGAAGGGTATTGTTAAGAGTAGCAGCACGTTTTACTATTTCCTTATTAGTAACTTATTTTCGTTGTAAAGCCCTTGAGTCCTTGTGGCTGGTTTCTTCACTGCAGATGCAGTCAATGGCCAAGGATTCAGCAAGTGGGGGACTGAGAGAGAACCCATTTGCAGAGAGAGTGGTCAAAAGAGCAAAGAACTGCAGGACCTTAAACACCTTTTTGTCTCACCAGTGCCTAAGTTTCATAGAAACTACATTGCTAAACCCAGATTTGTCAAGAAGGCTTCCGCTCCACCTTCCACCAAACCCAGAAAAGGTGTCAGAAAGCCTTCCTCATCCAGGCTTACCTCCTGTCAAACTATTCCAAGACAGCCCTTTCATGATAGGCCTAACAATGTGTGACTGTCAGACCCCAACACTCCATCTTCCCCTTTCTGCCCAGCTCTCTCACTGTCTTTCCTTGTGGCAACAGATCACCTCAGACAACTGGGTCTTGTCAATAGTGGAAAAAGGATATTTCATGACCTGGAGGGAAAAGCCTCTCCCAAAGGGTATCCCACACCCACCAAAGGACCAAATTCATCTCATCCCACAAGTCATTCAAGATCTTGTCAGACAAGGTACTATTCGAGGAGTCCCTCCAGGACAGAAATGTCTAAGTTTTTATTCCAGACTCTTCCTAGTCCAAAGAAAGGATGGCCCATGGAGACCTATCTTTGGTCTGTATCTTCTAAACCCTTTCCTCCATGTGCCCACCTTCCGCATGCTCTCCCTCCAAACACTTCTTCCACTCTTGACTCCCAGCTCTTATCTGGCCACTTGAGGCCTGAATGATGCATATCTTCACATTCCTATCCACCCATCTTATCAGAAATTCCTGCATTTTGCTGTGCAATCCTTGCACTTTTAGTTTACTGCCTTGCCCTTTGGTTTCTCCACTGCACCAAGGGTATTCACAAACTGTCTAGCTTCTGTGGTGGCCTTTTGCAGAATAAAAGGTGTTCAAATCTTCCCATATTTAGACTATCTTCTTATCCAAGCAAATCATCCAACCACTCTACTAAGGCACCTACAGTTCACCATCTCCCTCCTCGAAGGCCTAGGTTTCACAATCAACCATCTCAAATCCTCACTTACTCCCTCTCAGGGCCAGGTGTTCCTGGGTTGCAGAATAAGAACAGATTTGATGAAGGCCTTTCTGCCACTAGAAAAGGTCATATCTTTGTGATCACTTGCTTCCAGGACCTACTCCTAGCCAGCTGCATTTTGGTCAGGGAATTCCTATGCCTCCTGTAGTTGAAATTTCAGTGGTACCTGAAGAATGTGTGGTCCCAATACGACCACCCACTAGTGTTTCAGGTGCCATTCCTTCCCTGTCTCAAGAAAGAGATCTTGTTGTGGATCCAGCAAATTTACTTGAAACCAGGACTAACATTACAACCACTCCCTGCGGTTCATCAGATGTACACAGATGCTTCAGATCTGGGGTTGGGAACAACTATGAATGGACTGAAGTTTCAGGGCCAATGGGACTCCTGTCTTCAGGAAAAACACATCAATGTCAGGGAAATTATTGCCTTCATCCTAGCCGTAAAAGCATTCCTCCCCCTAATACACCCAGGACCTCTAAGAATCTTCATAGACAACACCACAGTCCTGTGGTATATCAACAAACAAGGTGGGGCAAAGTCATACTTACTCTGCAGGGTGTCCATTCAAGCTTTGGAAATGGCTACCCTTTCCAAGATGATGCTGCAGGCAGTTTACATCCATTCTCCAAACAATGCTCAGGCAGATGCCCTCAACAGGTCATTATCACAGAATCATGAATGGATGTTGCACAGGGATATCTTCCTGGACATAGTCGACTGGTGGGGTACACCACAAATCTGTTTACCTCCTCTCAGAACAGACACCTGAAGCTATTCTACACAAGAACCCCTCCCCGTCAAGTCTAGAGAGTGGACGCCTTCTCATTTTCCTGGAAGGGGATGTTTCTTAATGCATTCCTCCTCTTCCCTCTCATACAGAAAGTCCTGCTGAAAGTTCAACAGGACAAACCAAAAATCTTGTTGGTGACTCCCTTTTGGCCAAGGCAGCACAGGTTTCCTATACTTTTTTCTCTAGCCAAGGGCAGTCATCACAGGTTACCTCACAGGGTGGACCTCATCACACAACAGAAGGGATCACTTATCCATCCTCATCTCCAAACCTTCAGACTAACCCTGTGGGTGATAAACTTTTGAGCCCTTTTAGACACCTTTTTTCAAAGGACATACTTTATGTCCTGCAGGAGGCTAGGAAACCCACTACCAGGGGATCCTACTTATTCAAGTGGAAAATATTCTCCAGTTGGTGTCTTCACAGACCCCTAGATCCCTTTCAGGCAGATGTATGTCTAGTTTTGTCTTATTTGTGTGAACTCCTTAAGTCTGAATTTTCCTATTCATCAGTGAAAGTTCACTTATCAGCTATCTCTGCTTGCTTACCTCTCAATCCACCTTTATCCAGATTAGAGGTAAAACTTTTCCTTAAGGGAGTACTTCATATCAGGCCTCCAAGAAAACCTATCCCTCCTCCTTGGGACCTGAACTACATTCTAGAAAAACTCACCACTGTTGCCTTTGAGCCATCAGCACAGCCATCTTGAAGATGTACACTTGGAAAACAGTGCTTCTTGTGGCCCTAACTTTGGCCAGACAGGTCTCAGAATTACAAGCACTTATGGCTAACCCACCATACCTGATATTTCATAAGGATAGGGTCTCCCTTCATATAAACCCATCCTTCATGCCTAAAGTGGTCAGTGAACTTTCACTAAACCATTCCATCCACTTTCCCACGTTCTTTCCTTCCCCACAGAATGACGGTGAGCGAGTGCTTCATTTCCTTGATGTTTGGAGACTTCTTAGATTTTACCTAGATAAGACTAAGAGCATCAGAAAGTCTAAGCAGTTGTTTGTATCTTTTCAGCCCAGGGCTCTGAGGAAAGCTGTATCCAAGCAAACAGTATCTTCTGGGATTTCAAACACTATTTCCTTTTGCTACTCCTTTCATGGAAAACACCTTCCTTACACTGTGAGGGCCCACTCCACCAGGGCTGTGGCCTCCTCAGGGGCCTTTTTCAAAGAATTAGATACAGCCACTATCCTGGAGGTAGCCACATGGTCGTCAGTCCACACATTCACTAAACATTACAAGCCGGACAATATCTCCAGGGCTAGGGCAGGTTTTGAAAAAGCCATCCTGCATGGATTCATAGAGAGCTCCTCTTCTTCCACCTCCCATAACACATACTGAATATTGGTTCTTTCCCTTATGTTTAGAGTACTGCAACATGAGAATAGAAGGACATAGAATAATTGTGTAAAATCTTTCCATAACCATAGATGTCCTTCTCTTCCTTGTTGCAGTATTCCTATCCCTCCCTCCTACCCTTATTTAGGACCTCTGCCTCTTCTTTTTCATCCTGTTCCTCATTTTTCCCCCTGGATGGTACCCTGATCAGTTACCCTTAGACTATTGTCCTTCTGGGGCATTCACTTCTGAGGTCTGTGCGTGCGGACGTCACATTTATGGCCCATGGTTTATGGTACCTATGTGTGATGTCCCACACACCATGCAGCAGCCAGACTCAGCTTTTGTAGATGAGCCTGATGTTCAGGTCACCTCAGGTGGAGGATCCCTCATATTTATAATACTGCAGCATGGAAGAGAAGGACATCTATAATTATGGCAATTTTTGATTTTACTCAACTATTCTTTCCCAGTTACCTCTTTCTTCCCCGTCACACCTCCAATATTTACTGACTGCCTGAGGAAAAATTCTCTAAAGTCTACTTGGGGTATAAAAATATCTGTGTAAACATTTCCAGGCAAAAATCCTAAATCTTCTAGATTTTGTTGCATATTTGGGAGACATATATATCCTCCCATTGTTGGTTGGGTGAATTGCTTATCCAGTCTCTCTTCCCAATCCTTTCTAACCTCTTCTGATAGATTCTTATAGTTATCATGCAATATTTTATATGCTGTACTTATTATTCCTTTTCTAAATGGCAGCTTCTGTTCTAGATTCTATTACAAACTCGAACTGTGCTGGTCTTTCTTTTAGGACCGCCATATTTCTTTCTGTTTGCTTATACTCTGATATCATTTCCTGATAGGGAAGACAATCTCTAACCTGCAGTCCAACTAAATTCTTAGCATCTTCTCATTCAATCATCTTTCCCTCTTTAGTTATTTGCTCCCAATACTTTGATTCCTTTGCCAGTTTTCTCCAATAAATTCAATCCTCCTTTTGCCTATTGTCTGTATCCATAATTGCAGTCATTCCTATCAGCAGAATCCACTTTCTCCATTCCCGTGTTGGTTTAGTTCTTAGAATACTTTCTGCTACAGTATGAATATAATATTCTGCATGATTATTGTTATTCTCCTTAAAGGACTGCATCCAAAATCCCAGTCTCTCCTTGTTTCTTGAGCTTCCCGTGTTTCACCATCATCATTTTCCACTTTGAATTATAGCTTTTCTGCTTGTGCTATGTAAAATACCCTTTCAAAATGGGTAATCCCAGTCCTCTTTGTTCTCTTGGAAGAATCAGCTTATCTCAATTGACTCTTGCCATCTTCCCCACCCAGATAAAGTCATTCAGCTCTGTATTAATTGCTACCCACAGCTTCTCCTCTAGTTGATAAAAATATGCCTGACCTGCTTATAAGACTAAAGAGACTAAAACATTTTAACTGCTTGTATCTTACTATCCATATCCATATAACAAAGCTTCTATGTTCTTGTATTATCTTTTGTTTAGTCTCTTCCCACATATCCTTAGCTGCCACACTAGAATAATTTTTAATCCATACTCCTAAATATTTAATTTTATCATATCCCCATAAATATGGGTATTCCTGAACCAGTTCATGTGTTGGTACTTAATTTACTATTATTGCTTTTGTTTTAGCTTCATTAATTTTGTGTCCAAAAAAAAACCTGAAACTGTCTCAAAATATTCCACAACACTGTAATGCCTTTTTCTGGTTTTCTCAGGTACAAAATAATATCAACTCCAAATAAAGCCAGTTTTTCTTGAGTAGCATATCAGTTATATTCTTGAATTTCTAAGTCCCTTATTTTCTTTCTAAATATAATACAAATAATAAAGGGGAAAGAGGACTCCTCTGCTCAAGCAGAATTTATAAAAGAAGACCCCACCCACTTTAATTTTTGCCTCCAATCCGTCATATATTCTCCTAGTCAGCCTTATAACTTTTATAGGAAATGCAAATGCTTCCATTGCCCTTCTCATAAAGTCCCAGCTTACTCTGTCAAATGTGTTCTCTGCGTCAAGACCCACCAACAACGATATATTCTTACATTCTGCTTCCCTCTGGATCATCAGTGTTCTATTAATCTTGTCAAATGTTTGCCTCCCCGTCACAAAACCACACTGATTCATATCTATCAGTTTTGGTATCACTTTTGCCATTCTTTAAGCCATTATAGACATGAACACTTTATAATCATGGTTTAGTATTGAAATGGGCCTGTATGAAGCTGGATTTGATGGATCTTTACCCTCTTTAGGTATTACAGCTATCACTGCTTCCTTCCAGGATGGTGCTTAATTAACATCTCTTAGTTCTTGTCCACAGCACAAACTGAGTTAAATTTGATAGCAATTAGTCCTTTAACCTTCAACAGATCTTTTCTTTAAATGCCATTCAGGGTTTCGTATTTTTTTCCACCCATTTACAGCACATTAACAGCTCACTATAAAAGATAACTTCCTTCATGCAGAGACAGATCTTGGCATCAAGCAACCTCCTGCCGTGCTTGTTGCATATTGTGAAGTGACTCAGCACTTCTGTCTGCCATTACTGCCATGAGGCAGCCAACCCGATCTGAAGGAAAGCGCCACAAAAAGCTCACCATGATTGAAAGTAAGCTCTGACAGAAGGTAGAATGGCATGAGAGCCTTCCTTCAGCTGTACCTTCTTAATACATGAATGCAAAATCTCAGAAAAGGGAAAGCAGTATTCAAAGGAAATCCCACGGGGGTGCAAGAAAAAGTATAGGTAGACACAAGACAAGTGGAACTGTAAGTTGGACTTTTTTCCTCCCTCCCCTTTTCGTGTATTCCCCCGCTTATTTTCAAAACAGACATAATCTTGTCAGACCAATCAGTCTGCTGCTAGTAATGTTCCTCTCTGGTGTTGATGGAGGTTGCCCTGACTTGATAGCAGCATGTTAATTAAGCTTCATGTCGCAGGAATCATTAATACCAAATAAGTCTTCCAGTGTGGCTTGTACTTAGCATTTACACATGGGATCAATTGCCTTGGTCTCCAGATTTTGATCTCACTAAAGTTTCCAGGAGAAGATGCTAGAGTTCATTATACTTCAGGCTTCATTACAACCAACAGGCCAGAGTTACTGGCCATTATGTGCACACTAGCCAGGTTCATAAATCCAACTTAGATGTTAAAATTGACCCATTAATGGTACTCATCTCTAAAATGTGTGCAGGTACCATAGATATTAAAGTTGTAGTATTAATCAGGCTGAGATAGAAGAAAGGGTAGCTAAAGCTGTTCTTCTGGAGTCTGCCGGGTTTTTTTTTTGTCTTTCTGCTACCCACCGCTGACCATCAGCTCTCCTGCCCAGTTACTGAATTGGCCCATTCCTTGTTATTTCCAGGGGTGAGGGTCAAGTTACCCAGGGAGAGCTCATCATACCTGACATGGTATGTTAATTCCACCCCCTCGCCCCCATTCTGGATTCTGGCAATCCAGCAAAATATGAACCTGTGCGGTGAAAGTCTTCCCTTTCAAGACGATGTGTCTATTTATGAGGTCTTATCTTTCTGGGTTGTGCAGTGGGATATTACAAGGCTACTCCCCACCTCTGTAGGTGGTGTCCATTCTGCCATTTAGCTTGGCATACATCTCCTAATGGCAGCTACATGCCTCACCAAAACATATCCTTCATCCCCTTCTTTGTGAGAGAAGAGAGAGGGCACATCCCCTACAGTCTTCCCTCTCTCTTCATTGACTCCTCCAGTACTAGGACCTTTAACTGAATACCCATTACCTGCATCATAGTCAGGGTTTCATCCCTGTGAGCTATAAAGCAGACATTTGGAGTCAGATGCACAGCTCCAGTATGAGACCACACTTTGGATGTACCGGCATTCAGTTTTTTCATTTCCACCATAAAAAAAAGAAAAAAGATGAAGATTTAGAAAACAGACAGGAACTCATCAGCTTACATCTGGTCAAGTTAAAGAAAGGAGAAGAAGGGCAGAAACAACATGGGTGGTTTCACTAAAAGGACCCACAGACTCTCAAAATCTTCTTCTGATCCTAAAAAACTTCCATGCTGAGCTACTCCTGTGGCCTAGAAGGATAAAGCCCTAACTATGGCCCAGCCGAAGTTCTTTTAGCTGCTCAGGTGATTGATAGAGTGGCAGGGAGGGATGGGTGTCCCCATTCCTGGGGAGAGGGTTCTCACTTGTGATGCTTCCTAAAGGTGCAAAGAGGGGAGTTGCCCTGTGATACAACCACTGGGGATGGAGGGTGGGGAAAGGGAAAAGTGAGTATAAAATAAAAAAAAAAACTGAATGGAAGTACAAACAGCCGAACCCCCAGGATGCTCTTAAAATCTAAGAACTGACCCCAGCACCTCATCCACAAGCCAAACTGCTTACTATT
This sequence comes from Protopterus annectens, assembly GCF_019279795.1. Taxonomy (NCBI): domain Eukaryota; kingdom Metazoa; phylum Chordata; order Ceratodontiformes; family Protopteridae; genus Protopterus; species Protopterus annectens. The sequence continues at coordinate 1,453,989,708 of NC_056732.1, forward strand.
TTCAGGGGGCAACAATGTGGTCCAGCAGTCATGAGTCTAAGGCTTGCAAAAATAGCCAAGTTAGCCTACATCATCTAAAGAACCCCACCTGATTATCACTGATTTAATCTTGGCATAAAGCCATAAGTGTAAAGATAATTCCGGTGAGCTAATTTTTTAGGATAGTGTTTAATAGACAGGTTATACATACTAGCTGTTAAGAAATACTGGCTAGTGTATACCTAAATGGCTTGCTGAACCAGTCTGAATCTGGACTCTTTGGGCACTGTGTCCTTGTATGCCTTGATTTATTTATAGCAGTGTTATCTGCAGCAAGTTTATTGTGAGCTGCTGTTGTTAAGTCTGTTATACTTCTCCTTATGTGGAGACGTGCTATGTATCTCAAGTTACACAACATAGTTTTCTTGCTTTATTCCTATTATCAAATATATTCAGCCAAAATATTGTAATTATTTTCATGTATTCCTTCCTAGTACCAACAAACAGTTAACAAATCGCTGACAATCAGTGGCAAAATCTATACATTTTAATATTAGAGATGTAAAGCCTCCTCACTGACCCCAAAGCAGAGAAAAAATGTCAAGTGTTAAAGTGTTAGTGGTAATTGACATCTGGTAGGATATGTTTCCCCAAGAGCAGCAGTCACCTTTAGTATTCCATCACATACCTCTTGTGTTCCTATTCAGTGATTTAGTTAATGCAGTTAATTCCCACCACCCATGTCCATAACAGGCAATGGGCATGCCATTTGGAGATGAACATGCCAAAAAAGGACATTGTACTTTAATTTCAACTTTACTAAGGTGACGTAACACCAAATACCATTTATAAAGGTAGGTAAAATAAATAAAATAAAAAAATATAAAAAATAAAGGTGCAAGTAATAGGTAGATTCAATAAAAAAGGTTAGGTAATAGAATGTTGTGTTTACTTTTCAACAGATGTTGTTCCATAGCTTCCCAGCTCAAGAAAATTGACCTCTTGATACCAAAAGGCAAGAACTCTAGTGATGCAGTGGACAGAGGATTGAAAACTTTAGTGCACTCAACACATGAATCAGCATACTCAGTGAAACAATTTAAGAAATAACATTTCAGTTACGTTCTTGAAGAGGCTAACCTAAAGGCTACACTATATTAAAATGAGACAGCTCCAGAAAAAAAAGTAAAAGCAGTCCGGAAACATTGTGCCAGATTCCAAAAGAGTTGTTCTCAGTGCAACTATGCCCTGATTCTGAAAGATCTGCGGTCAGTGGAAGTGACTTTGTATGTGACTGACTTCAGAGTCAGGCCGGTCTATAGACAGGCTTATTATGGGGATGAGACACCAAAACACCTGCTATCAACCTGCTCTCAGTGTAAGTGGTCACTTACGCTGAGAGCAAATCTTTTCGAATTGGGGCCATTGTGTTACAAGCTATTTCAGAAAAAAGTGGCAGTGTTATGCAAAATGGAAGAAAGTATCTTTTACAAGGAACTCATTAACTTATATATGTACAGTTGTCTGTGACATAATCCTGAGCTGTTGATAATAAAGTAACTAAATTATTTGCTTATTTTCTAAAAAACATCAGTTGTAAAATTGTAGTTAAGATAATGCATAAAAAAGTTACTTTGACTGAACATGCTTTGATCCTGTTTTGTTTTCTGCTACACCTCTTGTGTCATTTATTGAAGTCCTCTGAATAGCATGTCTCGTTGTCAGCATTAAGGTCTCAATGTAAGAAAATGCTGATACAAAAGTTTTAGCTGACCCTGTCACTCACACTTAGGAGTTATCAGACAAATCCCTAATTGGAAAGCCTAAATACTGAAATTTATGGACTGCTGTTATTTTTTTTTTTATTTGACAGCTGGGCAAGTGAACTGCCCTGCCTTTGTCCATTTTCATCAGTGATCTGACTCAAAGGCAAAGCTAAATGTAATATACTTTTACAGTAACCAATCAACTAATGTATCTTGGGGGAGGGGATTAAACAGAAAAGCACCTAACATGGTAATGGCCAAATGTCATTCGCATTAACCTTTGTTAGTAAAACAGGAGTCAGCATAAATTGCCAGGTTGTTAACTTGAACCATCACACTTCTGTTTTATGTGCTACATTATGGGTGCTGTTCAGCTGAAGGTTATGTTTCCATTTCTGGGGTTTCAAAATATTCCAAGAATGTAAACCAGCATATTATACAATGCCTACCCTAAAAACGTGCACGCTGATTGGCCAGCCCAACCAGCGTGCCCGTAAATCCTCAATATACTAACGGAAAAGGTCCGTCGCCTGGACTTTTCCGTTAGTATAAAACTAATCTTGCTATGTTAAAAGAGTTTAACATAGCGACAGAATTAAAAAAGCAGCGGAGATCTCCGTTGCTTTTTAAAAGCTGTCGCTATGTTAAACTCCTTTAACATAGCGACACAATGTAAAGCAACGGAGATCTTGCGATCTCCGTTGCTTTTAAACTTGTCTCGCTGTGTTAAATGAGTTTAACATAGCGAGACAGCTAAAATAACGGAGATCTCCGTTGCTTATTTTAAAAGCTCGCTATGTTAAACCCATTTAACATAGCGAGACAAAAGCAACAGAGAACTTGCGTTCTCCGTTGCTTTTGCCCACAACTCTGATGTACTGCGGGCATGCGGTACATCAGAACTGTCATGGAACACCAGACAGCTGCGGAAGGGCAGCAAAGAGGCATTATACAATGCCATTATGTAAGAAAAGTAATTATTTCTTTTCTTAAATAATGGCATTGTATAATAGCAATAACCCACTTCTGGGTGTGGGTAATGCTGGATTTACCCACGGTTGTCTTTGTTTGGTCCCTCGGGACCAAACCACGCCAACCGTGGGTAAATCCAGCATTACCCACACCCAGGTGTGGGTTATTGCTATATTAATGATGTAATGGGTTCCAGATCTCCATGTGCTTCAGTATTATGCGCATATGACAGCAAATCTTCCATGATTACTTTGGCATACCCAAGCAAGGTAATCCTGAAATTTTAATATAGTTAACACCACTATGTCCTCAAATCCGTGATTAGAGTTCTGGAATTGTGCCATACCTCCTTGCAGATTCTGTCCAGCTGTAGAGCACCTTACATATGAAAAAGCAAGGAAAAATACTAACAGTGAAACTCTACCCAAACAATGAGAAATCCATAATCATTGTAACCGCCTAAAGTCTCCCTTCCCCTCAGAATGCCAAGACCACCAAAAACATATTTAGCTACTTATCTACTTTCTAACAAGAAACCATCCTGCTCTTAGACGTTACCATGGATTGGACCACTAACAAATCTAATTTAACCAGTTTTCATAAATCCATATTTAATGACATACCTAAACAATGTGATTGGGAACACCTCAAATATCTGCCTCTAGATGAAGCTGTCAGTCACTTCAGTAACTCCTTCTTAACCATACAAAATCAACAGGACCCAACAAGACATAAAAGATTGAAAATACATTCTGCCCCTTGACTAACCTCTCAAACTAAACAACCCATGACAAACAGAGCCAAATCCTGGAAACAATGGCGCAAAACTAGGACCCAGTCCTACCTAGATAGATACCAGTGCCTCAGAAACTGCACAAAAGTACAAGTTTATTATGATAAAAATAACTTTTTGTCTGTAATCCAGACCACACATAAAAATACTATACACCAATAACTTGCCTTCCGATGATATATATACTCTACACTGGAATTGATGCCGACATAATTATTTAGAATAAAACTCAGTCATAGCAATAGAACAAAAGGGTAACAAAAGGAAGTCATATGGAACAAAGGATCATTTGTCATTAAATAAAGCCATAATGGAGAACTGTAAAAAGGGGAAGAATCTAGTTATGGCATGGATAGACTAAACAAAAAAGTATTTCACAGTATGCCACATTCATGGGGAAAAGAGTGCTTAAGATACACCCTACACTCATCGATTACATTAGAGTGACCATGAAACGTGGCAAACCACTTTGCAGTTAAGCCATGATAAAGGACAGATTTTTCATCCAGGGATAACAATTTAAAGGGGGGATATTCCACAGTGACTCTCTGTCACTGCTGCTCTTTTGTCTTGCCCTTAACCCATTAAGCTGTCAACTTAACAAATTATGGTTACAATTTGGCTCCCCAAAACAACCAGGTGTAATGACTTCTCATCTTCTTTTTGTGGATGATTTAAAACTGATCAGATGAATTGCAAGTTATCAAAACTTTTTCAGATGATACAAGAATGTAATTTGGTCTTGATAAATGTGCAGAAGCAACCACTAAAACAAGAAAGCTGCAGCACCAAGAAGACATCAGCCTGGGACAGGAATGTGATATAAAAGAACTTGAGCAAGAGGGTATAAATATCTGGGAATTGATAAAGGATCAACAATACAACATGAACGAATGAGAATAAAACTTAGGAATATTTTAGAAGACTAAAATTAATACCGAAAACAGCTCTGACATCTAGGAACAAAGTCCAAGCTATAAACCAATTTGCCCTTCCTGTACTACTTACAGTTTTGGTGTGATTGACTAACCCCAAAAGGTATTGGATCAGTTGGACAGAAAAGCAAGATAAATGCTTCATGTTTATCAAATTATTTATAAAAAACAGTGTATACCAAAATTATATATTCCCTGTTCTAAAGGAGGTATGGGCCTTTCTAAAGGAGGTATGGGCCTCCTCAAAATTGATTACATGTATAGATCTGCAATTGTAGGACTGCATACATATCTGCTGACCGTACAAGACCCAAACATAGTGAAGGTTTTAAAACATGAGAAGGATAAGTCTAAGATGATGTCCCTGCGTAGTTTAGGTTAAGCATATTGGTGTTGAGCAGGAATGGAAATCAAACTAGAAGTAGATAAAAATCAGGCATCAACTGAATGTGCCAAAAACAAAAGATAGAATATAAAGTGAATGATTAGGTGAGAAGGCAAGTCATATGGAAAATGCTTAAGTATAGCTGCAAGTACAGAAAATTCCTGGAACAACCTCATGTTGATCAGGACTGAACATAGGATAGGTGAATTTAAACCAAAATACGAAAGGTTAATATTAGCGGCCCAAAACTGTGGAATCTACATGTTGATTTACAAAGTCTATTGAACATGTGGGAGAAACAGACAAATGCAGGTTTATAAAACAGACTATGGAACAGTTGCACATCTTGTTGCTGGTTGTGATGTGGTAGAAGGACTGTATGCTTAAAGGCATAATAATGTAGCAAGACTGTTGCATTGGGGATTGTGCAAACATAATATTGAAGTAGCTGAAAAAACATTGGAAACATGAGCCACAAAGCATTATAGAAAATTATGAAGTTTGTATCACATGGAATCACCCATTACCAGCAGTTCAAAAAATAGATGCGAGTAAACCAGATATAGTAGTCCATGAAAAGAAGACAAAAGTATAAAAGTAGCATCAATCATTGAAATTACTACACCCGGTGACTACAGTAGTCTTACATACAAAGACACAAAGTCATAAAATACTAGGATTTGCAGGCTGAAATAAGGTCAGTGTGGAAGAAGGATACCCAGACAGTTCCCATAGTAGAAGGAGCAAGAGGTCTTATAAAAAAGAACTTACAATTGTACTTAGACATATTATTGATACATGTATCTCTGTATGAATTGCAGAAGGTGTCAGTTCTGGGCATATTGTGGGTGCTGCGAAGAGCACTTATGGCTAATATCAACAATTTAAATAATACTAATTTCATGAACTTTAATCATACTTTGACATAAGAATGGAGTCCATTACTGTCATGGTATTAGAAACCCAAAAGACTTAGAGGAATTAACAATAAAAAAAAGTTAAAATAACTTTGGCAAAATTTAAACACCCTCCTAAAACTAAGCAGAAAACCCACCCCAAATCCTTTCCCATCTGAAGCCAGCAGGGGCATTGCAGATAAATTCAACAAACACTTCATATCCAGTGCTCTACTTAACTCAAACAATAACAACATATATCCACTCAACCTATCCCCCAACTCAACCTAACAACCATTCAGACAAATACCATCAGAAATACATTAAAGAACTGAAACCCATAACACTAGCACCTGGCAATCTGCTATGTGAATACCTCAGTATAGCCACTGACACCATTTGCTACCCTGTATTTATCCTAATTAATAGATCCATTACAGAAAACTATGTCCCAGCCCTATGGAAAGCTTTTTTCATAACTCTATTACACAAAGGTGGGACATTCACCAAACTGTCAGACTATCACCCTGTAGCAGTCCGTCGTCCACTCTCCAAAGTACATGAAAAATGCATACCTCATCAGCTGCTAGCTTTTCTACTTGGCAACCAATTACTTTCTCCCACCCAGCATGGCTTTCAACACTACCTTAGCACCAAAACTGCCCTATACATTTTGTAGATCCCATTAATCAAAGTAAAAACTCAGGTAGTGCTAACAACCACCAGAGGCTCAAACATACTGGGCCTGGTGCTTACTAATATGTGAGAGCAGTGCAGCTTAGATATCCACAGAAATGTAACCAATATTTATTTTATATATAACAGAAGGAAAAAAATCATGGCTAAAATCAGGAATAGCAACTCCTGTAATGATAGGAGCTCTCTAATTAAACTAAACAGGAAATTAAGAGTACTAATTAAGTCCAACAAGGTCAATTATGAGGTCAGGATAGCATCACAGTCTAAAAATAACTGTAAGACCACAAGTCTGGACTTGTCAAAAGCCTTTGACATGGTCTCACATCAAGTATTCCTCTAAAAACTAAACCTTATAGGCCTCACAACTCCCTTAACTATCTGGTTCACCAGCTACCTAAACAGTCACACCCAGTGTGTAAAATAGAATGACTCCCTCTCCACATTCCTTCCAGTCAGTACAGCAGTCCCCCAAAGGATCCATACTTGGTTCATTACTTTTTAATATCTTCATTAATGACATGCACAAGGAATCAAAACTTGCCACCGTAATACAATATGCTGATAATTCAACTTTAGTTTTCTCAGCCCATAATCTTTTCACCTTAAAAACCATCACAAAAGGAATCTTTCATCTCTATAGGAAATTGGCTAAATAAATCTCAATTGCTCATAAACCACAACAAAACTAATCTTATTCCATCCTAAAAACATAAATCGGAACAATGCTGACCTTAATATTATCTCCGCAAACAATACAAAAAATTGAAAACATCACCAACACAAAATTAGTATGACCTTGACCAGGTAATGCTAACACCTACCGGAGACTCAAACATACTGGACCTGGTGCTCACTAATATGTGAGAGCAGTGCAGCATAGATACCCACAGAAATTTAACCAATATTTATTTTATATATAACAGATGGAAAAAAGTCATGGCTAAAATCAGGAAGAGCAAACTCCCATAATGATAGGAGCTCTCTAATTAAACTAAACAGGAAATTAAGAGTACTAATTAAGCTCAACAAGGCCAATTATGAGGTCAAGATAGCCTCACAGGCTAAACATAACCACAAGACCATCTATAGCTATGTCCAAAACCTCAAAGGCAGCACACCAGTTTGCCAAACAGGTGGTTAATAGAGATACCTTCACTGAACAGAACGACGTAACAAGTTTGCTGGTTGACAAATGCAGCTTAAATTTCACCCCTAACTCCCCCACCTCCCTTCAGGAAATACCTACTAGCCTAGTCCCTCCAACTATTAACAGGGAATGAATCCTGATGATGCTCGCTAAGGCCAAAAACACAGTCTCTTTGGCCCCGACAGTATACTGGGTATCTCCTAAATAGCTGTAAACATGATCTATCAGGATCACTTCAGTCATGTTTCAACTATAGCCTCAAAACAGGCTTTGTACCACAAGAATGGTGGACTATAACAGTTATCCCAGCTTACAAGGATGGACCATCAACCGACCCCACAAACTACAAACTTGTTAGTGTGACTAGTCTAATAAGCAAAACCATGGAGCAAATTATCATGGAAATGATTGGCAAAGACATAGGCAACATTTAGACACTGGACCCAACACAGTTTGGCTTTGTCAAATGAAGGTCATATCAAAAAGGCAGTAGATGAGGGGAAACCAGTGCATACCACCTACTTGGACCTGGCTGAGGCATTCAATGCAATACAATACTCCACTAGGAAAGAGTTGACAGACTCAATAAACTGTGCATAAACTCCTACATACCTCACTGGATTGCCAGCTGCTTTACAGACAGGACATATGAAGTTAGGACTGGTAATAACACATCCCCTAAGAGACTGATCACCAGTGGGGAACCTCAGGGATCCCTTCTTGGACTGCTCCTACTTAGCATCTACTTCTCAGAGGAAAAGACTTATGTCGAGAGCCTTTGGCTGTCCAAGTTCACAGATGACTGCCAACTGGGAGCTATCATAAGTTCCGCCATGACAAACGTTTTACAAGAGGGTGTAGCACAGGGAAATGACTGGTGCCAAAGTTACTGACTAAAACTCAATGCCAAGAAATGCATTATAGTGCCTGTGGGAAAACTGACACCCCAGGCCAGTTATTCCATAGATAAGACACCCCTGAGAGTTGATCCATTAGTCCGTCATCTTGGAATATATGTAGTCGGTAATCTGGCCTTTGACTACAATGTGGCCAAGGTGATTACAAAATCATTCTATGTTGCCCAACTTATACGTAAGGGCATGGCATCCAGGTCCAAGGAAACCATAGTACCACTTTATTTGGCCCTTATCAGATCTATCATTGACTATAATACCCCCTTTAGCATGTACATGACCAGACATATTCAATAATCGGAATGCCCACAAAGGTTCCTTACCAGGCGAATCCAGGGTATAAGCACATTTTCCTATATGGATTGCCTTAAAGCCATTTCTCTATATTCTGCCTCCTACAGGCTACTGAGAGGTGATCTGTGCCTGGCATATAGCTCTGATGGACCATTTGCATATCTACACAATGAGCAACAGCTGAACCACTAGATCCATGGATTTAAATTTTGGTTGTGACATAAATAAGACATGTTGGCAAGACAGATGTGTGTCTCAGAGTGTCCCCATGCTCTGGAACAGGCTTCCCATTCACGTGAAGCAGATTCCATCTCTAACCATGTTTTAGCATAACCCTGACCAATGGACAGGAATTCAGAAATTTACCCCAGGTCTGGCCCCATGTCTCTGAGAGACAGCGGCAGGCAATAGTACCATAGGTAACCCCCCCCCCCGCCCCACACACACACAATGTCTAGAAACTTCCTAACATTTGCCGTCTTAATAAATACCCATGATACCTAGTAACATAATTGGGTTGGATTGCACAGCTGGACTTATAAAAGTCATGGTGGTTGTTAGAGTCTATAGCTAGGAGTCATCAATGATAACAAGTTAAAATTTGGTCTGCACATTGACGCTGCAGTCAGACACACACTGCAAACTAGGCTGTCTTTAAAGAGCAAAGTACCTGCTAAATGATTATAGTAAAAAAATAGCTGCCAGCTCCCTTCTCCTTCCTACCCTACTATATGCCTCAACAATATTCACAGATCTCAACCATCCAACCTTCCAAACCATTGCCATCACGGCAAAATGCTTAATATCCTCAACTGCCGTGAATATCCTAAAACACATCACCCCCTTCCAGCTACTCACAGCACACAAAATACTTCATCATCCACTTAAAACACTCTCACTGTCAAATCTCACCCAATGGCATGTACCAAATAAAACCCTAATATCCTTAGAACTTAAACTGACTGTTGCTAATAAACCTAATAATTATTACTGTGACTTGCTATTCACTGTCACCATCTTCAAGGCATGGAACAAATTTTCCAGACCACATCAGGCTTTTAAATAAACTACAACAGTTCCCCTGGATACTGTTCCCATGCAGGATCTGACGAGTCAATCTTGACTGACTGAGCTAGGGTCTGGAGGGAGAAGGCTAAGTCTGGATATAGAGAGACAGCTGTTCCCTCCACCACTGTAGCTCACACTTCACAAAATCCAGTTACATGTGTATCTTGATAGTCTTACTATGAGATTACTACACTGCTCTTAATATAGATCTAGCTAATGATTTCTCCAATAGGATTTCATTTTGTTGTCCATCATTGCTGTAATTGCTACATGTGATTATTCTTCATAGTGTGTTAATGCAGTGTATTTACTGCAAGTCATTTATGTATGGAAACTTTTCTCACTGGGATTCTCTTATAAACTGGTCAAGAGCAGCCAAGAATATCAGATTAATAAGGTAAGTAAGTAAATAAATGGACTTGCTGTACCATGCAGTCTCATTAGCAGTACTTGTTCATCATACACACTGCTGAGTGGCATATGGATTTTGTGTCTGCACACAAACCCATACCGGCAGCTTTCCAGAGTTTGGAATCCCTTCCTCTGACTCTCTGTGTTAGGGGATTGGCAAAGCACGTCTCATCAAGGGAAGTCTAACCCCTGATACAGAAAATCAGTTACTCAGTCTTCTTTTCCAGCTGTAGGACTCACACAATTTAATTTCCTTAGCAGCCTGCATTGGTGGATTATAGCTTGCAAGCACAGATAAGATCCCTTTTGGAACTTTCCCTCCTTTTTATTGTTATATACTTGTTTTCTTTCTGTTTTATTTAAAAAAGTAATATATTCTTCTAACCCTGCAATTTGCAAACCAGATAAAATTGGCAAGAGGTTAGAATCTCATGGGAAATAGTTGGCTCAGTCTAGTAATTTAGTCTTCAGAATTTTAAATTATCAAGGTTCATGTGAAAATGTATTTTTGCTGTGTATTTAAAGTTTAAATAACTTTACTGTATCTTTGCCTGCTGAGCAGAAGCGTTATATGAATGAGATTGTTTGTAATTTGACTCATATTTCGAAATATACTTTGATGAGTGTCTTGTGAGGTGCACACAGTTTCTAGAAATGTAGTTGCTTCTGTTGTATTAAGAAGGTTTGCTTGGTTACATACCCAGAATTTTTCTGAGAATTTAAAATGAGATTTTAAATGCTCCTTTAAATTCTGAATTTGTGTGTGTGGCTACCCAGATTCTCAAACAATGGAATGACAGACAATGGAATGACAGAGGTAAATTGATGCATGGGGTATCTTGAATGTTTCATATTCCTAGGTTTTCCCTTAGCAAGGAGTCCAACTTTAAAGGGCAGAATAAAGAAAACATCAAAGCCTAACAAGAGTTGGGGTACCAAGAGGAAATGACAGGAGGATAATGCTTCCAAACCAAGTAAAAGGGGTTCTTTTCCCATAAAAGATCATTTCCCTGCTAAAGAATGACAAAGCCAGGAATCCTTCTGTCCCTCCTCCCATATCCTCTTACCCCGGGCTTTAGCTAAACCCAGCAGCCTGGCCACAGATACTTTCAGACAAGTGAGCACTGAGAATAATTAGTGAGCATACTCTTGGCAATGAACAGAAAATCCTCCTTCATTCAGCGAAGTACTCTTGCACCTACCAGACAAGCTGTGGTTATTGAACCAGTTCCTGCACCACAAAAAGAAAAAGGATTTTATTGCCAGAATTTTTTGGTACCCCCCAGAGAAGCTATTGTGGAGCCGCATGTTAGATTTATCACACCAAAATGCCTTTCTGAAAGTACCCATATTCAAAATGCTCACTCTGCATATGGTCCTATCCCTTCTTCTGGACCTCTGATTCATGGTGATTTTACATCTGAAGGATGCTTATCACGTTCCAGTTGCTCCCAACTCTGAACTGAACCTACAAATGTCCAGTTTTACAACCTCACAAAGAATTGTCTTCCTGAGGTGGATGATGGATATGTGTTCTCTACCAGAAGACAAAACCTTGACTATTCAGAAAATTTTAGGTATTTATCTCTTCAACAAGCTGCCACTACAAGAAGGTTTCTGAGAATTCTAGACCTCATGGCATCAGTGATCCTCATGACACCACTGGCCAGACTCCACATAAGAAAGAGTCGGTGGTACATAAAAACAAAATGTTAGATCCAGCACTTGTTTCACTTAGAGCTCCAGGTACCAATGCTGGATTTTGTGAGATGAGAGTTACAATGGTGGAGGGAACAGCTGTCTCTCTATCCAGACCTAACCTTCTCCCTCCAGACCTCAGTTCAGTCAGTTAAGATGAAGCCGTCAAATCTTGCATGGAGAACAGTGTCCAGGGGACCTCTAGTGCAAGGTGAATGGGACCTTTCAGACACTAAAAAGCACATAAACATCAAAGAAATGTTAGCAGTGATTTAGAGCTTAAAATCTTTCACCACTGGTCTCCAGGTCCCCTTTTATTGGTCACAGACAACCCCACAGTCATGTGGTGCAAGGTCATACCCTGTTTGCCAGATGGCAGTGATGGCTTGGGAGTTAGTCTTACAGCATTTTCTGATACTTCAGGACTCATAACTCCCATCTGAGCAAAACCTTGTCGCAGACTGAGTAAGCAGATCCTGGATAGACCCTCATGAGAGGAAACTCAGGACAGTGGCCTGCCTGGATGTGGTCCAGATGTGGGTAACTCTTCAAGTAGTTCTGTTCAACTCCTTTCAAAACAGACAGTTGAAAACATTTTGTTGGAGACATCCTTGCAGTCACGTTTGGAGGATAGAAGCATTCTTGTTCCCTTGGATAGGAATGTTCCTTTATGAACTTCTACCCTTTCCACCAATACACACGGATATATTGTTAATTCTTAAGATTCATAAAGAATTACCAAAAGTCATTGTGGTGATCCCTTTTTGGACCAAGCCATATTGTTTTTCCCCTTTTAATGGAATTGACCAAGGGCAATTACCACAAGCTTCCTCACACTCCAGATCTGCTCAGTCAGTGTCAAGCGTACCTCTCAACTGTTCAGATTTTCGCAGAATGTCTAGATTTTTGGCTCATATTTTTGCTTTGTTTCTCACAAAATGTATGATTTTCTGGCAAATCACTGGGATGATCTAAGGATTAAAGTCACTAAATAATGATATTCATTCGACTTTCAGACTGAAAATCCTTCAGGAAATGTATGTTAAAACAAATCATGTTACTCTAGCAACTTTCTAAATTTATAAGAGTGATATTTAAAATATGTCCCTATTGTTGGGCATTTCTCCCACCATTTTGTCAGGCTTTGTCCAGATTTCTTGCACTAAGAGGGTGAGAGGTAAGATGTCAAGGACTACCTCATCTTATAGCAATTGCTGCTAACAGCTTGGATGATTTTTTTCTTGATACCTTTTAGGCAGGTATTACATGAGGATGTGCAGCAGGTGTTGAATGAGACAAGAAAACATGCACCTACACAATCCTATATTTACAAGTATAAGAGGGTTTCTGGGTTTTGCCTAACCGATATTAGAGGGACCAGTATAATGTCTTACCCTCTGGTTTTGAAATATGTGTGTGAGCTACTCAAAGATGGCTTTCATCTCTTTGTGGTGAAACAGTTTATGAAAGGCGTGTTGCACTTGAGACCCCCTCTAAACGAAACTCATCCTCCTTGGCATCTCAACTTTGTTCGTCCAAAATTGACTTTATCAACTTTGGGATCTGCCTTTCTGGCTGATATAAAGTACAACACTTGGAGAACTGTTGTACTTATTGCTCTGACTTCTGCAATGTGAGTCTTTGAGCTGCAAGCTTTTATGCTGGGCCAACCTTAGCTGATTTTCCTGTAGACACCCTGAGGTGAAGGACAGGTTTGTTTTACATGCTAATACTTCTTTCATGCCAAAAGTTGTTTCTGACTTTACCCTAAATCAAGCTATCAGTCTCCCAGTTTTCTTTCTGGCACCTAAAAACAAGGGATATAAGACTGGATGTGCATAGGCAGCTCAAGTGCTACCTTGACTGATCTAAGCTTTTCAGGAAAGCTGAATAGCTGTTCTTTCAGTTATTCTGAGGCTAAGAAGGGTCAACCTGTCTCTAAGAAAATGGTTGCATGTTGGTTGTCCTCTGCTGTCATTTTTTGTTTACTCCTATCATGGTAAATGTATTCCAGGCAAGGTTAAGGAGCACTCCACCAGGATCTTATCCTCTTCAGTGGCATATTGGGAAGGAGTGGACTCTAGAAGCATTCTAAAGGCAACAACCTGGTCCTCTGCTCATAATGTTACAAAGCACTACAAACTGGATTCTTCTTTAAGTTCCAGAGCAGGCATTGTGAGGACCATTCTGCAGGGGTTCCTGGATCCTTATCCTTCCGTCTTCCAAGTAGGGTAAGCTTTAGGAATCTACTCATATGCCACTGAGGCAGTGTAAATGATGTGTGCCTCCTACTTATACGTAACAGTAGATGTTTGAATTTTCCTCTGCCTCAGTGGCAGCACACACCCACCACCCCCTTTATTTTGTATGTAGTTTGATGGTATCCAACCTTATTGTGTTGTTGGCTAACTCTGGTTATTTGTGTTAGTGTTTTCTGGCACTAAATTGATTCCGTCAATCCCTGCCTTTTGTCCTCCTTAGTTTGTCCTACGTAGCTCGAAAAGCCTGAATAATTGATTGTCTATGTTAAGGGTTAGGATTCCCTTGGTGTAACCAATCTCCTGTCGCAGAGAATCGCAGAAGGGGATTCTGAGCTCTGGAAAGCTGTCAGTGTGGATTTTTGTGCAGGCACCGAGGCAGAATGAAATTAAAACATTTACTGTTACAGGTAAGTAGAACTTGCACAACTGTACTTTAAAATCAAGTTGGTACAACTGTACTCATGTATCCTTTAATAATTCCCTTTCTATTGTACAAAGATATATATATATATATATATTAAAAGTAGTTAAAATATTTTACACGCCAAAGTATGCTCTATGAAACTGGTGCCTTTTACAATATGGTCAGAAAAGGAAGGACTTTATCTTGTCTGTTTTAACACTGAGAAGTCTTTGTTTACTTAATATTAAGTTTCTTGATCATCATTCAGTGTTCTATTACAATGATTTTGCCAACACACTGATCTCAAAGTACCTTTCAGAGCACTTTCACTGCTTGCTTTCACATGTAGGACATTTTTCAAAAGTTCATAGGTATATACTAAGCATGTGAGTTAGACGACTTTTGAGAAGCTGAGGTGGTTTATGACCAGTTTGCTTATGAATTATTAGCCAGTGTTTTAATTTGTTTGATTAGGCAGGAAACGTTCATAAGCAGGGGATATGTTGGGTTACAAGTCTATCATACCAGCAGGTCTCACTCATATGCCAGTGAAGATTAAGGTCTTTCATACGAGTGTTCATGATGCCATTGGTCTTTCATAGGTGAAGGAGTTCAAGCAGCGAAAGGTACTTCATGGAGTGGAAGGCAAGGCTGATATCACCACAAAGGGCCTTTGTGAGACAGGAGACAGGGAGAAGGCTGTTATATAACTAATAATAACTGAGGGAGTTTAGTCTATTTATTTTTGGTTAGTAATCTTTGCAGCCTTTTTAGTTGGGCAGGATGTTTGGAGAGGTAGTACATACTAAAAAGGGGCATTGTACTTCAATTTTAAACTTACTAAGTTACTTACATTTACATAGACAAAGGTAAAATAAATTAAATAAATAAAATACAGGCATGAAAAACAAATAAAAGGCACAATTAATTTATAGATCCAATAAAAGGCTTTAGGTAATGCAATTCAAGTGAAATGCTGAAGTTATCCAGCAAAGTCTAAGGCTTTTTATTTCAAAAAGATATATTTTGTGTGATCTTGAGAAGCCAGCTAATGAAGGACACTCCTGAAGCAACAAGGTAATAAGTTCCACAGGTAAGGAGCTTGTAAGCCAAATCATTGAACACCAGAAGTATGAAGAAGCTGTAGAACAACCAGTAGCCTCAAGGAAGGAGCGTACAAATCCCAAGTGTGGCAATACAGCACACTGAGCACCTACAGGTAGGAAAGACCAAAGTCATGAATAGACGTATAAGTCAACAGCAAGATCTTATAAATAAATCTGGAACAAACTTAAACCCACGGCAGGCTATGTAGAATGGGGTAATATGCTGGCAATGAGGTGTATCAGTTAATAGCCTGGCTGCAGAGTTCTGCACCATCTGTAAATGATCAAGCTCATTGTTAGGAAGTCCCAGGTAAAGAGTATTACAATTCAGACAGGAAGAGACCAAAGCATGATGCAAGCAAGCAAATACCTCATTGGAAGAGTGGCCTAATGGTTAAGGTGTTTGCCTTACAAACACAAGGTGCAGGGTTTGAGTCTCACAAGGGATAATTGGCTAGGCTTAAAATGTCTTGCAAGGGCAGTTAGCTTAGTACTAACCTATGAACCTATGAACACCAGCAGGGAGATCACCCTGCGATAAAAGCTGCTTGATCACAGAGATACATGGAAACATGATGATTTCTTAATGGCAGTTACATGGTCTCAAATTGTCAACCTGCAGTTCAGCATCACACCTAGATTATGCACTTTATCAACAGACTCAAGTTTACTGCCAGGATCTTTATTTATTTATTTATTTGATTGTTTGTGTATGTTTTACTTAGATGAATTTAGGGAATGTGGAGTCAGAGGATTCTGCCGTGGCTTTACTGCAAAAGCTACTGAGTTTCAGATGATTAAATATAAGCCAGGAATGCATAGTTTCTAGGTTGCTAGCAAGGTAATAGATGCCCGCTGTATTGTGCTGTGGAAAAGAGTGGTAAATCTGGGTGTTATCAGCATAGTGATATTATTCTAAGCCCCTCTGCATTACTGGATCTTCTAACATTAGGGAAAAACAGAGGTTCTAAAATGGAACCCTGTGGTACTCCATACTCAAGACTGTATGAGGAAGAGAATTTGATTGCAGAACAAACTTTCTGTGTATAGTCTGAGAGGAAGGATATAAACCAATCTATCAGTGTAGAGGAGATACCACAGAGGGTCCATAAATGTTCAAAAAAGGCTTGATTTGTGGTATCAGATGCATTGGAGAGATCCAGGATCAATGCCAAATAGTGCTTCTGGTTTCTAGCCACTTAAAAGATCATTGACTGCTCGGATAAGAGCTATTGCACTACTATGGTGAGTGTGACACCCAGATTGAAAGGAATCCATAAGCCCTTTGAATGTAAGATGAGTCTTGTGTTGCTTGCAGATGACATCTCAGTCACCCTACCAAGGAAGTAAGTGAAGAGATTTGGCAATAATTATTGAAGATGTTATGATCCAGGGAAGATTTTTTTAAGAGTAAGGATAACAAAGATCTGTTTCAAGGCAGATAAAAAATAACCACTTCTCAGTTAAGAAACGAAGATCTGAAATGTCACTGGATCAAGAGCAAGACTAGCTTGATGAACAAGGATCCAGACCTCAGGGTGTCTACAGCATACTTAAGGTAAAAGCCGTAAGCTCATCATAATTAGAAATGTTAAATACAATTCAGACAGCTGGAGGTTGGGGCTGCAGTAACACCAGGTCAGGTGACAGCAAAACAGATCTGAAACAGCAATCTTTTCAAAGAAAAAAAAAAGCAGAGCAGCAGACTTATACTGCAAAGCAAATAAAGATGTTGTGGTGGTTAGACAGGCTGGGCTGCTAATCCTCTCCACCGCACGCAAGAGCACAGTTGGTCATTTAACTGCTGCTGAGATCTCTCTGGAATGGAAGGCTGCCATCTTATGGTAAGCAGCATAGTTCTCGTCCTGGTCATGTGTGGCACTCCACACACCAGTGCTGGATCAGTCATGCTGGGCAAAGCTCTACTATATAGACAATAATGGTGTCACTGTCAGAATATTCCAAACTATTATAAACACACCAAAAAGTTTATTATAAAGCTTTCGGGTCTCACACCCTTCCTCAGTACCTAGCTCTACTATAGTCAGTGACCATAACTAATGTCTTTCGGCTTTTCCCGGTTAGGGGTCACCACAGCAGAACTCCAGTCCATTAATGAATGGCAGTGGGTTTTTACAGTGCCAAGTTGCTAGCCCAATGCCCACCCTTCAAAGAAGGCACACCCATTCACACACGCACCTACCTGCATGTCTTTCAAACATCACTCGACCACGGGGAGGACATGCAGACTCCACACAGAAGGTGCTCCAGCCAAGAATCAAACGGGAGAACCTCTTGCTGTAAGGCGACAATGCTAAGCGCTGTACCACGATGTCCAAGAATTCCAACACCAGCCTTTGAAAGGAACTGAAGTACTGTAGAAGAAAAAAACATGTAATTCATTTGATCAGTAGAATGAATCACCTTCAATTCAGGACTGGGGAGGGACTGTAATGTGGAATCTCAAGATAGAAGCAAACAAGGAAGTGGTCAGACCAAGAGACTGGTTCCACCACCCAGTCTGATGTCTGTACCTCCAGTAGGAAGGTCAAGTCCGGAGTCTGGCTTAGCCTATGCATTATAGAAGTAATAACTTGAACAACGTCTTTTATTATGCAACTGAATTCTTTGGTGAGCATCACTGACTCATTATTGACACAGATATTGAAGTCATCAAGCGCAGCTAGGTGCTGAGGATCCACACCTGAGTTGACAAGGAAATCTGTGAACTGCTGTAGAAATGTTCTCACACATTTTGGTGGGGAGCAGATGAGGAGAAATCTACAGCTTCTCCTGCAACAAGCACATGTTCAAAGAAGCTGGTCTCCTTGGAGGCAGCCTGAGTCAGCCAAACCCATGGCTACTGCAGAAAGCAGCCTCAACCCAATTCCTACCCTTTTTAAGGCACTTTTTCAGAGAAAATCCAGATGGTATGGCTGAGACTAGATAAGGACCAAAGTTATCATCAAGTCATGTCTCAGTGATAAAAGCAAGGTGTGCATCCTACAGCAGATCAGAGATAATCCCAAAGTTGTTGCTGATCAACCTTGCATTGGTGTACAGTGCCCTAAGTGGGGTCAAAAAAGGACAGGCTCCAAATATCTGCCTTTGATAAAAAACAGGACCCTGGATACGATAAGGAGACAAGGAGTTTGATTGTTTACCTAGGGAAGTAGTGACAAGACCATGATCTACTAAAGAAATGGCCACCATGTTGTTTCCATAGTATGTGCAGATGCCTGCGCAGTTTGAAAATAGGTAAGGGTACATGGGGGTCGACAAAACGTCACAGGCCCAGCAATAAAAATCTAATACATTGTAACAGATCAGTGAAAACAACAGCAGCCATAATAAAATTCAAATATGAATAAAATAAAAATTACAATATTAAACTAGAAAAAACAAACACAACTGGTTAAGACAGAAACAACATGTAGCAGCAAAAGACTGCCTAGCCAACAACCAGGGTAAGGCAGTCTTATGCAGCACAAGCTAAAGAACCCAATCAACTTCTGAGTCTCAGTGAAGCAGATTAGATGGTAACACATGTATAGATTAAATCAGAGCAGGAAATAATTCCTCCCAAACCCTAAAATGAGCTTGAGCCATTGAAGAGATCAGTAGCACAGATACCACCATAAATTATCCACTAATCCTGTGCCAGTTGTGAAGACAGCTGATATCTTGATTAGTGGTTCATAAGGTGAAGCTGAAGGTGCAGGTGTAGATGTTGTCCAGGACCATTAACTCAATTCAACAGCACAGAAATGGCATGAAGCACTCCAGCAGCCAGCCTGACCAGACTAGCAGAACAAACAGATGCACAGTGAACTGAACTCCAAACACACTTAGCAACACTGCAGTCATGATAAGCAAAAACTCCATGTAGTAGTAGTAGCAGTCGCAGGATCATCCACAACATCAACGGCAGAAGAACAGTAGAAACCAAACTACACAGACAGGCACAGCAAGTTGTATTAAAGTACTTTCATTTCCATTTGTTTGCGTTTAGATAGAAAAATATAATCAACATCCTGACTGCTGAAACGGAGGAGATCATAGTCAACTGCGTAGTGTGTAAACCGGAAGACAGAGCTTCCTCATTTAGTGTGGTTTATAGCTATGCAACAATCAGAGAAGCAAAAAGAGAGCCGAAAAACAAAGAGCAGCAGGTACAGTTGCACAACAGTGCCAGTCGCACCAAATACTGAAAGTATTTAAGGGAGACCGAATACACAATGCAATGAAAATGAAACCAGGCAAAAACATACAAACACGTTAAACAGCTCAAGTCCAAAATGCAAAATCCAAAAAGTGGATGACAGCAGTAAACACAAATCACATTAAGCATGGGGACAAAAGGCTAGGCAACAAATTTTTAACCATCTCATGAGATCCTTTTCAGCACTGTGTTCAATGAAAGATCTGATAAGGATGTCTAGAAAGGAACTATGACTGCTTATTCACAGAGACAATACCTTTAGAAATTAGCTGTGCCAGGCGTAATGGTTTCCTGACTATGACTGAAACATAGAAATCAAAGGACAATTTGTCAGCGAAAGTACCCAGATCTGTGACAATAAACCCAGCTTTAAGGAGAGGTCCTTAATATGGTATAAACTAGGTAAACCTTATTTTCCAAAAGGAAGTGAACCAGGTATTAGCCCAATCAGGCCAATGCTGGAATATGCGAGTATCTGTGCAGTAACATTGTGTTTGTTGCGATCAACAAACTTAGCCAGCCATAGCCGTTTTACATCCACCTTTATATCAGCAAAAAAGATACCAAAGAGAAGGTAGCCGAGAAGAGAGCTTTGAAGGATTTTTATTAGTACAGGAAGTATCTGTAACCCTTACAGTCTGAGTCCTGTCAGTAATGTAGGTGCCTGTCCAGCAGATGATGTAGGGGTTAATGTTGAGTTAACTAAGTTGTAATGCCTGAATGTGTGATTATACTGAAGGTTTTAGTTAGGTCCAGATAAGTGGCATGGGCAGAGTGGCCCCTATCTATGGCTTTTGTGAACCCCTCATATCAGTTCATTTGTCTAGACAGTATTCGCTATTGACAAAACAAAGTTAGTTTGGCTTGAAGGACTGACGGTACCTTATATCTTTGCTTATAAACTCAAGTGTGATACATTCTGTGACATTACAGATGATACTAATAAGACCTATGGTGCTGTAACTACTTAGATGCATAGTGGAACCACCCATACATAATGGTATTTGTAACATCTGGTACATAGCCAGTGCAAAGGCTAAAATTTACACAGAGCCCAAATGGAGTTGGCAAAGCTATAGCTGGCATTTACAAGGAGACAGCAGGTACATTGTCCAGGCACATGGAAACAGTATTCCTAGGCTTCATCAATACACACAGGACTTGATCAAGAGAGATTTTATTGGGAAGTATAGTCTGGTGGGTAGTGGGGGTAACTGAGGGACAAGTAGGCTGGGTAAATCTGAAGATGTTGTCAGCTAGGATGCAGCTTGTTTACACTAGCGTTGATTCCTGAATTTCCTACTGTATTTGAGGCATATAGGAACAGATCCCACAATACAGTTGTTTAAATGACAGTAGAAATCAGAGATATACACAGCATCTCTGGCCAAGGGTTTGAAGGAGGGCACTTTTAAATGCATTTAAGTCATGAGAAAACAGCAGGAAGTTTGCTTTGGACTAGTCCTAAAATATAGTAGGCTTCATGGGGGAAGTGAATTTAGTTGTAAAGGAGAAGATAAACTGGTGATTAGACTTTACTAGGGAGGAAGAGACAAGTGGAGGGGTGAAAGTATTGGCCATATTGGTAAGGACAAGGTCAGGAACAATCATGCCTGTAGTGAGGATGTGGACAGTTTTGTCTAGGGAACTGATGTTCACCAAATCTAAGAACCACTGTGCACGTTATTATTGGTTGTACATGTTTTCCAGTTGATGGATGGGTAGTTTAAATAGTTGTATAAGGCAGTCCCTATCGACACAAAACATAATAAGGAATCTAAAAACAACTCCCCCATGGTGGAATACATGTATTCGTAAATTATACAACAAGAGAAAGAAATTGCAAAATGCGTATAAGAGGGCTCATTCTTCCTACCTTAAAATTACTGTTACGCAACTCTCATAAAATGTTTAAGGTTCATACTGGGTTAACTTCCTGTGGACATTTTAAACTCAGCTAATTTCCCTTAGTGCGAATCAAACTGTGTATCTCTTGTCTGTGAGATAAACACCTTAAACATTATGCCAACCCCAACTGTTAACTGTCAATCCCCAATAGGAAACTATTAGGAAGCTGAAAGCAGAATATGAACTTAAAATTTCCAGTAAAGCCCAAAACAACTACAAATGTATTCATGTATTTATTGAGATTTGTTTACTGTGAATGTCCGACTAGGTAGGTACCCATTTTCAGCGGAGGCCCAAGTAGAAAAGCTCCAAAGTTTTACAAAAACATTTTAAGAGCAATAATTTTACAGTCTTCAAAAATAATACCAAAACATCTGCAGTATAGTTATACAGAATTAGACATACTGTGAAAAGGCTGATTAAGAACAGCTACAACTTATATGACAATGATGTAACATTTAGAAAAATTTTAGCCAGTTTAGAGACATTAAGAACTACAATATGAAGGGGAGAAAAGAACAGGGTTGTCGTGCAAGAGAAAATGATTGAAGTACGGAAGTGAGTGAAAAAGGGGGAGTAAGGAGGTGTGAGGTATGAATAGGTACTTGTTCAGATTTAGAGATATAGTTTACCCTGGAGTTGAGCAAGAAGAGAGACAGATGATGGCTAGGAAGTCTTTCAGAATAGTTTTGAAGGACTGGAGGGTGAGTATTGGCCTGATGGATACAGGTAAGGAGTTGCAGGCCTTAGCAACATGGTATGAGTGCAGACCATACCCAGCAGACTTGATAGGTTTGTGAATTGAGAGGAGTTTTTTGACACTGGATTATAATGCCCGAGTGAGGTCATATTTGTTTAGAATGATATTTAGTGCTGGACAAGCAGATGGATGCCGGAATATTTTATAAGTGGTAAGGAGCTGTGTACATGTTGAGGGGGTAATTCTAACCAGTTTAGGCTTTTTTGTGCTATACAGTGGTGAGTTCTGAAATGGTTATTGCTGAAAATTTAGCCACTTTGTTATAGCATTGTTCAAGTTTTGCTTTTTGTGATGCCGGAGGTAAGTAAGAATGGAAGTGCCATAAAGTAGTGAGGGGAGGAGGTAGGTAATGGTAGGTGTAGTTTTAATTGTGTTGGTGAGAAAGTATCTGGCTCTGTAAAGCATCCCTATTTTTTGGGGAGTTTTTTTATGCAAGTTTGTATAT
Source organism: Protopterus annectens (assembly GCF_019279795.1). NCBI lineage: Eukaryota > Metazoa > Chordata > Ceratodontiformes > Protopteridae > Protopterus > Protopterus annectens. Next base: position 1,454,012,770 of record NC_056732.1, read on the forward strand.
GCAGGTCGAATTTAAAATTATCATCCATTATTGTCCCTAATAATTTGCTATGATAAGTGACTTTAATGTTTGCATTATTAAGAGATAGAGGATTTTAAATTTTGTTTTTAATGAGAGAAGGATTTTGGGGGAAAAAAGTAGTAGTTTATTTTTTTTGGGGGGGGGGGGTTGAGCATGAACTGTGAGTTGCAATGCCACATTTCAGTGTCTTCCTGAATAAATTTTTGGAGATCTGCCAGGTTGTCTAATCTGTATATGAGTGTGGAGTCATCAGATGTTGGTGAGAATGTTAAAGAGGAGGGGACCAAGGATAGAGCCTTATGGTACACTGATGGTGACTAGAAAGTATGTAATGACATTTTACTGGCTGATACCTATTGGACAAGTTGCTTTTGAACCATAGAAGGGTGGACTGAGCTAGACCTAGTGAGGGCATTTCAAGTAGAAGGTTACTGTGACAAACTGTGCTGAAGATTTTTGATAAATCTAAAAATAAGGAGGAGACTAGTTTGCAGTTATCTGTAGCTATATTGACAGTATCTATAAAAGTTAAAAGTACAGTGCTATTACTATGGGAAGGACAGAAGCCTTGCTGTGTGGGGGATAGGAGTTCTTCCCGCAGGACATAATTTAGCAATTGTTTTTGAATAAATTTTTCAAGTGTTTTGGAGAGGGGAATAAGACTGCTTTAGGTCTAGATTTAGTCTGTTGCGTCTCCTACCTTGTGTAGAGGGATAATGTGTAATTTTTTTTCCAGGGAGAGGGAACGTGAGATTCCTGGATTGACCTGTTTGTAAGGACTGAGACAGAATAGGCAATGGTATTGGCTGCTATTTTAAGATACTCAAAATGGCAGGTCATCAACTGAAGTAGAACATGGTTTTGGGTTTGTTTAAGATTAGTTTTATATAGGATGTAGGCACAGCTTTGAAGGTGAGAGTGGATGTGGTGATATGCTGCTGTTAGGCAGGGTTGGGATTAGATTTTGGGGAATTTATGTTTAGAGATGCTGTACTATCTATGAAATAAGATACAATTCTATTGTAGTTTCGAGTGGTGAGTTATTGGGAGAGGAGTTAGAGTTGAATCTTTGGTCGGGATGTAGATTTTCTTTAATGGCTAGCCAGATTTTTGTGGGATGTGTTTACTACTGTTCTCAATGTTGTTATAATATAGTTTTTTGTCTTCATTTATTTGCTTTTTAATATGGATGAGGAGCATTCTGAAGTTTTCGAGATATAGTGGTTTATATTTTTTCCATTCTTACAATGCTTTTTCTTTATCTTGCGCATTGTACTCTTTTTGGATAGGCAGTTTGTATTTTGTTTTTAATCTCATCTTCTAGGGAGTACAAGCCTATTTAGAATATTTAGGAAAGATATACTGAATTCCGTTACAGCATCAGCTAAGGGAAGAACTTTTAGATGTTCCAGTTAATAGATGATAGGGTAATTATTAACATTTCGGGGTTAAACTTGGACAGGTTGCATGCTGTTATATAAACATGCAGTGGATGTGTGAGGTGACTGATTGTATAGATTGGGAGATGGTCACTGAGACAGTATGGCATTGCACCTGTGGAGGTGAATTTGCGGGATCTTATTCTAGGCTCTAGTCTAATAAAGAATTTGATGTCATGCTGTAATGTGTGGGGCTATTAATTAGTTGTGAGAAACTGTAAAAGTTCATGTAGAGAACTTAAAGTTTAGTTAAATCAATTGATGTTGACATCACCTAGTAGTATTTCTTTCTTCTGGAATTGTTACGGATATCCAATATTGCATATCTTCCAGTGTAGCAGTGTTGTTGCAGAAGGGATTAAAAGGGTAGTAATACATATTTGTTTATTTTTATTTTCAGGAAAGTAATAAGAAGCTCTGCTGAACTGAGTTTTGGTGTTGGTTTGTTGTAATATGTATTTATTTATTGACATTTGATTACTGGCAAAGTCCGACTCGCTAGGAGCCCATTTTCAGAGGAGGCCTAGGGAGAAAAGCTCCAAAATATTACAAAACATTTTAAGAACAATAATTTTACAGTCTTTAAAAATAATACAAAAAATCAAATACAGTTTAAAATAATTATACTGAACTAGACATAATCTGAAAACATTGGTTTAGAATAGATACAAGTTAATGAAAATAATTTAATAGACTAATTTTAGCCATTTTATAGAGAAATTAAAGGTAAGTTAATATAATACAAACAGGAATTGCAATACAGAGTGATAGAAAAGCAAGCTTATGGTACATTTAGAGAAAAAGCTAGGAGAGAGAGAAATTCATAGTAGTAAGGAAGTGAGTGAAGATAAGGAGATGTAAGGTATGAATAGGTATTTGTTCACATTAGGGATATAGTTTATCCTGGAGTTGAGCATGAACAAAGCCAGCTTTTGGCTAGGATGTCTTTCAGAATGGTTTTGAAGGATGGGAGGGAGTGTATTGATGTGATGGATAGAGATAAGGAGTTCCAGACCTTACCAAGATGATACAAGTGCAGACAGTAATCAGCAGATTTGATAGGTTTGTGGACAGACAGGAGTTTTTTTTCATTGGATCATATTGACTGACTTACAACATAGTTGTGTAGAATAATATTTAGTGCTAGATAAGGAGGCAGATTCTGGATGATTTTATATATAGTAAGAAGTTGTGTACAGGTGTGCATTGCTTAACGTCCTTCTGCATATATGTCTGTACTGTACTGTAAGGACGTATATACAGGCAGATGTTGTGCAGAAGGATGTTAAGCAAAGCACAATAGGTATACTATATGATATTCACATAACATCTGAGTTGCCTAATGTCCTATTGCCAGAACCTGTCCTGGATATTGAGAGACACACGCTTGTATATGTTGGATGATCAGGTAGTTCTAACCAGTTTATGCTTTTAGTGCTGTAGTGGTTCTATATTATAATCTTGAAGGTTTAAAACTTCGAATCACTAAAGATCGAACTTTAGTGATCGGAGTCTTAAACCATCGAAACCAAAACAAAAAACAAAACTAAATTGCATGTAGACAGGGAGGCAAGACCCCCTGCACCCCCGACCCCCCCCACGTAAATATACCAACTCCGAGAACGCACTACATTGAAGTAAACATAAATCTACCCCTACGGAGATTTTCCATTTAAGCATTCAATGTAGTGCACTTTTTGCTATTCTCATGTCAACAATATCGTATTTGATATTGTCAGATTCGAGATTATAATATAGACCCGCTGTAGTGGTGGGTTTTGAAAGCAGTAGTTGCTGCAAATTTAGCAACTTTGTTATAGCATTGTTCAAGGTTTGATTTTTGTGATGCCTGAAGGTTAGTAAGGATAGGAGCATGATAAAGAAGTGTGGGGATATGATAAGTAGTGGCAAGTGTAGCTTAAGTTGCATTGGTGAGTTGCATTTGTGAGAAATTTTTTCGCTCTGTAAAGCAACCCTAGTTTTTGATTAGTTTTTCTTATGCAATTTTGTATATGCTGGTTGAATTTATGATTATCATCCACTATCATCCCTAATAATTTGCTATAATAGGTGACTTAAGTGGTTGTATTATCAAGAGAGAGGACTTTAAATTTTGTTTTCTCATGGGAGGGAGAGTTGGAGAAAAAATAGAAGTTTTTTTTTAGGTTGAGCATGAGTTGTGAGTTACAAAGCTATGTTTAAGTTGCAGTTAAAGCTTCCTGAGTAATTGTTTGGAGGTGTGTCACATTGTCAGATGTGAATTGAGTGTGGAGTCTTCTACATACTGTATTATGAAGGCCTGTCATGTGGATGTGCGGAGGGTGTTGGTGAGAATGTTAAAGAGAACAAGATTACTAAGGATAGAGCCTTGTAGTACACCTTTGGTGACTGGGAAGTATAGGGAGAGGGTGGAGTGCCATTTTACCAACTGATACCTATTGGATAGGTTGCTTTGGAACCATAGAGGGGTCAGCTAAGAGAGAGACATAAAGAGGACATTTGAAGTAGAAGTTTGCTGTGACAAACTGTGTTGAAAGCTTTAGACAAGTCTAGAAACAAGGAAGAGACTAGTTTGTCATATTATATCTAGTTTTATTGACAGTATCTATATAGGTTAGAAGTGCAGTGTTAATACTATGGGAAGGATGGAAGCCATGTGTTGTGGGGGATAGGAGTTTTTACTGCTGGAGATAGTTTAGCAATTGTTTTTGAACACATTTTTCAATTATTTTGGAGAAAGGGAATAAGATTGGGTCATCAAATGTTACCTGAGATTTGTTGATGATATTTTTATTGTATAGGAAGGTCAGTATAAGCTCTTAAGTATTTATCTATATACATTGTGCAATCAACTGAGTTTTGAAATTTACAACTCATCATGGTTACCATAAGATTAGTTTTCTGGATCTCACTGTTTAAAAGTATACACAGTCACAAGAATTTGTGATTATTTATTTCACAAATCCAGGTAAACTTAATGCTTCAGGCCAGCAACATGCACCTGCAAATTACTAAGCACGATGTAATAAAATCACAGGGTATGCAGATTGCTCATGTATCCAGAGAAACATCTAATTTTCTAAAGAGCCTGCAGGACCTCCATAGAAATTTTCTTGAAGGGGGCTATCAAAGTGTGACCATCAGTTGTATTTTTAATCATATTAAGGACCTAAAAGCAAGGGAGGACACTTCCTTATATGAACCACAAAGAAGTTTTTTTTTATGTGCTTTAAGTAGTCCCTATACTTACCAAAGGAAAACGGAACTAAAAGAAGTATGACCTTAACTTAATAGTCTGGCGAGACAGATTCTGGATCCTGGCCCTTCTTTTGTTTTCAAAACAGGTAGGAACATTAGATCTTATTTAGAAGGGATGTTTAACAAGGACAGTATGGAAAGACTTGATACCTTTAAATGTGGGCCCCCTTTATGTGCCTTTTGTGAACTCATGAGCTGCAGTGATTTTTATATTTGCCTCAGTTGTTGTTGTTGTGTCTTTCGGCTTTTCCCAGTTAGGGGTAGCCACAGTAGAACTCCGGTCTGCTAATGATGATTGGCAGTAGATTTTTTTTTTTACGTGCCGAGTTGCCGGCTCTGATGCACAACCAGTATGAGTAAGAAATATAACAGTGAGTTGTCTGGGAACTGCAGCAGTGGAAAGATGGTTTACAGAGCCCAGTGCTCCAAGTATCATTTTTTTGTTTGTTTTACATAGGAAAGACTGTTTTCTAAGTTTCAAAGGAGGATAGCTCAACACACATCTGAAGTTAGAAAGAGGCTAAGTAAGAATCCTCTCACAAAGCACAGCATTGAATCACCAGGTTATTCTTTTTTCACTTTTTACATTTTGGATATGATTAGGATGTTCCACTTGAGGGGAATTGTAATGCCATTCTTGAGAAGAAGGAGCTGGAATGGCAAAATTGCCTTAGCACCTATAATTCACCCGGACTGCGATGTTCTTCATGTTTCACTGTTGCAGTCATTACATTTGGGTTATCTGCCTGCAGGTAGCCCTCAGCCAGCCTGAATACCAGGGTCTTCCGATTTCTGCATCAGATGCTGTCACTTCTTCTGTGACGTCAGGTCGTCAGGAGTATACAACATGCAGCCGAAGCCATTACATCAATCTTTCCTGCCGTGCGGTGCCTGAAGCAGAAGCAGTTTGCAAGTGCCAGTCGGCCGACTTCTGAAATTTTCGTTTTTGAATTTCAGAACTGAAGGCTTCAAAAAGATAAGTACCCCATTGGGTGTCCTTGTTTCTTGCTCTAACCGATGTCAGAAACAATTAACAATTGTCTTGCCTGCAGAAAGCAAATACCTCATAGAGATTTTCATTCTTACTGTGTCACCTGTTTAGGCCCAGACCACGACGTCCCTCACTGTCAGTTTTGTGCCTTGTTCAATGCCCGAACTATTCGTTGTCAGGCTATTTTTGTAGCTAAATACTTTTGTTCTTGATCTCCATACTCCGAAATGGCTTTGTTAAGCCAACTACTGATCTTCCGAAAAAACGTAAGGATAAAGCCAGAGACAGACCGCATAGGTCCAAAACTGCAGATGATGCTTCCGTTAAGCTAGTCGCCAATCCGCCAAGTTACTCAGTGTGGCACTTTTGCAGCCCCTGATACCCACTTCTACAGATTGGCAGGCCTCTGCTGAGACCCATTCGGAGGCCAGTATGCAGCGAGATGCTTCTTATGAAACCTGCGGATGTCTCTACCTTAGATGGGTCCAGAGCCGCTGTGCAGGCACCAGCTTCTGAGGGTGTATTCAGGTCTATGGATTTTCATATCAAACTGGCGACTTAGTTTCAAGCTAAAAATACCAAATGCCTCAGGCCTAAAGTTTTCACTACGCCTAGAAAACCAACAGCCAAAGCGCATTCTCAGGCTCACATGCCTCAAAAACAAATGATTAGAATGGCTGAAGACCTTATTACCTTAATTAGGGGAAACCAGTCTTCCCCCTCTAAGACACCTAGGACTGATTTTCCTTCTGATTCTTCTGGTCAGGAATCTGATGTCTCAATTCCTTCTGACTACCAGGATTTACCTTTATCTGCTTATGAAGATTCTGATGCAGAGGACTCCATTCCCTCTGCTTCTTTTGGTGAAACCTTGCATACACTTAGGGAACATTTCCGCTGGGAAAGCCAGGACTGTTCTCAGTCCAAAAAGAGACTTAGGGAATTCTTATACCTGCCTCAGCACAGGCCTCTAGCTATCCCCCCAGTTCTGGAAATTTTAGATGTTTTCCTGCAATCCAGCCTTACCACAGACACCTTGCCCCTAGCTCCCAGGAAACCTGACAGGTACTACAGAGTACCTGACTCTCTCAAATTCCTCTTCAAGAATCCTACTGCGGATCCAGAGACTATTTTTCAAGGACCTAAAAGCATTAAGGCTACTAGTGCCAAAAATCCTACCCCTTCTGACAGGGATTCTAGGGCTTTAGACAGATGAGGTAACAAGGTATACACCTTTGCTACTATGGCTATTAGGGCTTTAAATTGCCAGTTTCATATGTTAAAGTATCAGCAACATATTATGGGACTAATTAAACAGAAAATGATGTTGATTCCTGACTGTGCTGAGCACAAAGAGTTTCAAGAGTTAATGCATTCTGCTGACCAAGTTGGTAAACATACTTTGCAATGTGGTTTTGATGCTTTAGATGCATCTTGTAGGGCTGCTGTCACTGGGTCTGTACTTAGAAGGCATGCTTGGCTTAAGGAACAAAACTTGCCAGATCATGTTAAAGCCAAACTGCTGAATGCACCTTTAAGCCAAGGGTGCCTTTTTGGCAACAAATCAAAAGAAGTTCTTAAAAGAATGGAGGAAAAGGCTAAATCTATGCAAACTGTAAAAATTTTCTTACAAGTACAACCACCTAGATTCAGTAGGCACTGTCCTTCAAAGTACTGGTCCTTTCCAGTCCCTTCCAGGCCTTCTCAGTCCAAACCCAGGAGCAGCAGACCACCAAGACTTCAGTCTCAGACTATGCACAGATCTAAGCAGTGGGGGGCTCCCACTCTCAAAGCAGGGAGTAGTAAGCCACCCCCCTATGGAAAAATGGCACAGTGACTTAAATTTAACTCTTCCAAGCCTTGCCCAACTACTTGCACTTTTAGGAGGAAAACTAACCCTGCATGCAAGAAACTGGGAATTCATTACTCAAGACAAAGGGGTTTTAAACATAGTTTCCCTAGGATACAGATTCAAATTCCACTCTCTCCCACCCCCAAGTGGATGGTTAGACCTTCCCCCAAACCAGTGGGCAGAGGCCCAAAAACAAGTACTTTTTCTCCTCAACATCAAGGCTATTCAACCTGTCCCAACAGAGCGAAGGGGACAAGGTTTCTATTCAAGACTGTTCCTGGTTCCCAGAAATGAAAACTCCTGGTGTCCTATCCTGGACTTGTCTATCCTCAACACCTTTCTGGTGGTTCCAAAATTCAAAATGCTAACTCCTCAATAGCTTCTTCCTATGCTAGCCAAGGATGCCAGGCTGGCAACCCTAGACTTAAAAGAAGCTTATCTGCACATCCCAATGAGGGAATCTTGCGGGAAATATCTACGCTTCAGGGCAGGCTCCATGCACTATCAGTTCTCTGCACTTCTTTTTGGCTTATCTACTGCGCCCAGGGTATTCACAAAGTGCCTAGCTCCAGCCATTGCATTTTGCAGGCAGAGAAATATTCAGATTTACCCATATTTGGACGACTGCCTGATTCAGGCAAAGAGTCAGGACTTGCTATTACAGCACCTGGCATTTGTAAAGCGATTTCTAACTTCACTGGGATACACAATCAACGAGAAGAAATCACACCTAGTACCCAGTCAACAGATTGTATTCCTGGGGACAACTTCCCAGATGGCATTCCTCACTACAGAGAAACAAGTGTATCTGACAAACTACTTGAACCTACTGGCCACAAAAACCCAGCTATCTGCAAGGAAAATCCTGCAAGCCCTGGGGTTCATGGCCTCTTGCATTCTACTTTTTCCATATGCAAGACTGCATATGAGGAAACTTCACTGGTATCTAAAATGTCTATGGTGTCAACATTCTCAGGACCTGTAAACAATGATTCCTATCATTCCTTGCCTAAGGGCAGAGTTCCTTTGGTGGGACTCCCTTTCATTCTACCTCCTGTCATCCAAACCTTAACAACAGACGCATCAGATTATGCATGGGGGCTCACATGGCAGGGCAGTGCATTCATGGCTAATGGAACCCAATACAGATTCACCTACATATCAATCTAAAAGAAATGTTAGCTGTACAGAATGCCCTGACAGCCTTCAAAAACCTTATTATGCCAGGACAACTATTGTTAAAGACAGAAAACACCACAGTTATGTGGTACCTAAATAAGCAGGGAGGAACCCATTCCTACCCACTCTGCAGACTAACCATGGCTCTGTGGAACACAGCCTTGAGCAACCAAGTGAAGCTACAAGCTCATTTCCTGCCAGGCAAGCTAAATTCATTGGCAGACGACTTAAGCAGAAATCTCATGGATCCACACGAATGGAAACTGGAACCCAAAATATTCAAGCTCTTGAGGAACAAATGGGGGACTCCAGCGGTTGACCTCTTTGCCTCCCCTCAGAATTACCAATTGAGCAAATACTGCACCAGAACTCCCCACTTGGAAAGTGGATGCCCTGTCCTTCACCTGGGAAGGCCTCTCCGTTTATGCCCCCCCCCACCTCTCCTCTCGAAGGTTCTTCTACAGATCAAACAGGACAAGTCAAGGGCAATACCGGATGCCAGCACTGGTACTCCCTTTTGTGCAGTATGACAGTTCTACAACCATGGCACCTGCCTCAGACCCCTTCCCTGCTGTCCCAGCAGGCGGTCTAGATTCTGCACCGCCAGCGTCAAACCCTGAACCTTGCAGCCTGGCTAATTCCCTGAGCTCACCTCTAGCTCACCTCTAGCAACCCTCAGTAAGCAGGTGCTACTTAGGCAAGGAATGATAGGAATCATTGTTTCCAGGTCCTGAGAATGTTGACACCATAGACATTTTAGATACCAGTGAAGTTTCCTCATATGCAGTCTTGCATATGGAAAAAGTAGTACTAGGCAAGGAGGCCTAGTGCTAGAAAATCCTATTCAGAAAAGTGGAAAATATTCTGTTCCTGGAGCTGTTCTCAGGGGATGGGCACAACGGTGCCCAGCTTACCTCATATTCTAGATTATTTAACAGCAATGCTCCACAAGAGCCTATCTTTTTCTTCAATTAAAACTCATGCCTCAGCCATATCAGCTCATTATAATAGGTTCATAGGTTCATAGGTAGGTACTAAGCTATCAGCCCTGGGGCCTATATAAGCCTAGCCAAAAAGGTTCCCTGGCTTTCGCCACCCAAGAAAATTACGTGTTATATGTATGTATGTGTGTATATGGGGTTACCTTCATTTCATCGACAGCCCACTTCACTGACAAGCAAATCAGCAAGACCACTTCACTGAAAGTTCATTTCACCGACAACTCACCCCATCGACAGTGACACATGACCCCCCCCCACCGCAGTGCAATCCTAGAGTCAAAGCATATAGTAAGGGGGGTGTTATTATAAACGTTTAAGCTACAGAGATGGATACAAGTGCAAGGAATAATTGTTTTGCAGAAAACAATATACAACCAAAATATGAGGGGGGGGGTTGTGCCCTCCACACCCACCCCCCCTTACTATATATTCCAACTCCAGGATCGCACCACAGCGGGGGAAAGGTCACACATCACTGCCGATGAAATGTGCCGTCAGTGAAATGGTCCTGCTGACCCGCCTGTCAGTGAAACGAGCCGTTGACGAAACGAAGGCAACTCATATACATGTATGCACAATTTAAATATACCAACTCCAAGTTCGCACTACAGTCCGGAAGCTAGAAATCTTCCCATTCTGCACTATACAGAGATGTCTGTTCAGAACATTGGAAATTCCAAAAGTCGATCATAACGTCTTGGCCATATGAAAGTCGACTTTTTGGGATTTTGATCATCTGTAGGAGATATATATATATATATATATATATATATATATATATATATTTATGTGTGTGTGTGTGTGTGTGTGTGTGTATATGTGTGTGTGTGTGTGTGTATGTACATATATATATATATATATATATATATATATATATATATATATGTGTATATATAAGTATACATCTATATTTTATATATAGGTCCACTACGAAACCCCGAAATCCCACAATCTCGACCTTCAACATCCCAAACCCACAATGCCGAGACCGTGGAATCTCGAAATTACAAAACAAACAAAAACATGAAAATGTCTAAATACACGTCCCTGCAGGGGCCAAAGCCCCCCTGCACCCCCCACATCCCCTGCAAATCAAATACACCAACTCAGAGATCACACCACAGTGAAGAGAACGGTAGTGTTCCCATTCCACACTGTACAGCGCTCTACTTTATTGTTCTTTTCACTGTAGAGGGATCTCAGAGCCGCTACATCTAGGTTGCAGGGGGCATGGTGGGTGCAGTGGGGCCTGCCCCTCTGCAAGAACATATCTTTAGAACTTGTCTTTTCTTTTTTGTTTTACACTTTCGAGACTCCAAATTCTCGACACTAAGGGTTCGGGACACTAAAAGTCGAGACCGTGGGACCTCGAAATTTAGAAGTGGACCTACATATTTACACAGACACACACACATACACTTTAGTTCATCATTTCAGCTTCGACAGGAAACCAGTGGAAATGTATTAGGTTCATAGGTTCATACTAGGCTATCTGCCCTAGGGCATTTATAAGCCTAGCCAGAGTATGTTTGGCTTTCGCCACCCATTTTAAATTAATTTTGCTATGCCCTTTTTCGAGGTTAGTATACTGTGCCTCTGTCTAACAGTGACACAGAAGTGATACCCAGGGTAAACCTACGATCTCCCATCCACTCATCAAGATTCCTCTTGAAGAGAGTCAATGAGGGACTCTGCCTAACCTGGACTGGGATTTTATTCCAGAGTGAAGGGAGCCTCTGGGTTATGAATCTGTCCCTCCAGCATGTCCTCTTTATCTCAGTGCTGAGGTTCAAGTCTCGAAGTAGCTCGATGGGATTTTGAGGTGCAGCATGTCCCTTAATTCCGGGTTGGACATGGCTTTATCGTCAGGCACAGGTCGCCTCTGAGCAGGCGGTATGCCACTGAGTAGAGCTGGAGTTTCTTTAACCGGGCAGCATATGGCATCTGTTTGAGCCCTTTGATCCTCTTGATGAGGTACTTTTGGGGTCTTTCCAGTTGCTGCAGGTGTTTGGTAAGGTACATCCCAAAGGGGCATTGTATTATGGGCCTGATGAGGGATGAGTAAAGAGGCGATGACCTCCCTAATCTAGATGTGAATCCCTTCATGATTAGGTGGGCTATATAAAATGTTTTTCTAACCACTTTGGCCACGTGGTTGTCAAATGAGAGATTGCTATCAACTTGGGTCCCCAGGTCCCTAATTACTTCTTCTGTACTTAATGGATTACCACCTATGTGGTAATTTGTGGCACTTTGTTTTTGCCAAAGGAGATGACTATACACTTTTGCGTTTAGCTTGAGGCCATGGCTCTGGCACCAGTTGTCTGTTTCTATGAGGCCCTTTTGGAGGATGCTTGTGTCGGCTGGAGAGTCGATTATGGCGCAGTTTGCAGTCATCTGCGAACTTGGTCACAGTCCTTCTGTGTTGGAGAGGTCCCAGGACTGAGCCTTGTGAGATGCCACTTGTAACTGGTTTGGAGTCTGACATGGCTCCAGCAATTCTAACCATGTGGGTTCTGTCCTTGAGCCAGTTTGCAACCCATCTAGTGACATAGGGGTTTATATTTAAGCTGGTGAGCTTATCTATAATGCCCGAGTGGGGTATTGTATCAAGGCTTTGCGAGGTCCAGGTAGGCTATGTGGACCACCTTCCCTTCGTCAGTGGCCTTGGTGACTGTTTCAAAGAAGTCGACCAGGTTTAAGAGGCAGAATCTGCCCTTAACAAAGCCGAACTGTGTAGGATCCAGTGTCTGTAGGTCCCCAATATCTTTATTTATGAGGTCCATGATGATCCTTTCCATAGCTTTGCAGACCAAGCTAGTCAGGTTAGTTTCCAGGGTCCGTTGAGGCACCACCTTTGTGGAGAGGGACCACTGTTGCTGTACGCCACTCTTTGAGTACATATCCTGTAGTAAGGCTGAGATTGAACAATAGTTTTATGTTTGGGTTTAGCTCTTCTTGGAGTTCATGTAGGACACAGCCCGGGACACCGTCTGGTCCCATTGATGCTGTGTTTTGCTTTGGAGAGGCTCTTACCTGAGCATCTGAGATGTCAGGGGCAGCACTCTGCTGGGATAGATATTTGTCCTTTTGGTGGGAAGGTTTGCTGAACCTGTCAGCTAGGATGTTGGCAATGTCTGTGGGTTCGTGTATTTTTGTCATTTTGGACTAATTCTGAGCATATCTGGGAATTCCCACCCAGGTTCCTAACATAACTAAAGAAAGCCTTGTGATTATCCTTAGTGTCCTGTGCAATTTTTCTCGAAGCTGGCCTTAGTTTATGAGTGCCCTTAGTTTTTGCTAATACTGATCAGAGATGCCTTCCCTTTTGGGATTTTGCTCTATCATGTAGTAGCTTCCTCCTTCTATTGTATAGTTTGTTTATGGCTGGGGTCCACCAGACAGGACGTCTGACTTTGGAGGATTGGGTCTTGGTTTTATTTGGGATTGCATGATCCATGCATTCCTGAAGGTGTTCATAGAATGCATTTATAAAGGATTCTGCGGTCTGGGCCATATTTTCCACAGGCCCGGGGGCTTTGAAGGATTCCACCTCGGTTTTGAGGAGTGTGAAATTTGCTTTAGAAGTTTTTCACTGTGGTTTTCTGGGCAGGGGGTGGGGTTGGGATGTGAATATCCAGTGAGATCAGTTTATGGTCTGATCTTACCAGTGAGGGATACACTTCTGGTCTGGAGCATAGAGTCCCCATGTTGGTGATGATCAGGTCCAGTATGTTTTCCCCTCTTGTTGGGAGTGGTAACAAGTTGTTCCATAGCATTTGAGTTTATGAATTCTAGGAACCTTTGGGCTAGGGTGTTGGAGCTAGAGTAATGCTCCCAGTCTATGTTTGGGTAGTTGAAGTCGTCCAATATAATGGTGTTTGGAGAGACCTTCATATTTTCCAGTGTTCTCAGGATGGCCAAGTGGGGTTCCTGGATTTGGGAGGGTGGTCTGTAGCAGGCTATAAACTGAAAGGCAGTTTTACCCACTGTTAGATGCACATGGATAGTCTCTGATGCTTCGTGCTTTGCCACCAACCTGGAGGTGTGGGTATCTTTGATGAGTATCAATACTCCCCCTCATTTTGTGGTTCGGTCCAAGTTTTGGGGCCGAAAAGCATGGTATGAGGTATAACCTGGTAGTGCTGGGGTGCACAGATATCGATGTTCTCCATGGTAAGGAGAGTTTCAAGTGTGTGCATCTTGAGGTTTAGACTTCTGGCATTGAGTAGCATTACTCTTAATTTCTTATCCCTTGTGATACCTATGGAGGTGGGTTTGTCTTTTGAGCCTTGCCTAAAAAGGCACTATAGAGCCTTTGCCAATATCCAAAAGCCCAGGGGTGACAGGTGCAAGCCGTCCCTAGCGAAGCATCGTGTGGCTTAATAGCATATCATCCCAGGCTGACGGGCATTGGATCCCCTTTGAATGAGCCAATTGTTGAAATTGATCATCTTGTCTTCATATTGTGGCATCATTCTTGGTGAGGGTAAGATGCTACTCAAGGTCAGGTCATACCGGCCTGGGCTACATGCTCAGAGAGCTCCTCTGTGTCTCTTTTCATGTAGTCCAGTCATTCACACCAGCATGGACAATGCCTGAGTCATATTTGTACTTGCCTTGGAGTGACCTGAGTGCTTGTGTTATGTGGCGGATCCTAGTGCCCGACAGGCAGCTCACCGTGACCTTCTCCTTGTTCAGCTTGGTGAGCGGGACGTCAGTGTGCCTGATGATAGAGTCACCTATTACAAGTGTATCAGGTGTGTTGTTTAGCCTTAAGGACTGTGACTGTTCGGCACACTGGCTTTGTGAGATATGTGTTGCACGTGTTTTGTTTTGAGTGTCTGCTTTGGAGGTCTCTACTGCTTAGGCAGATCTTTATTTAGAGCCTCAGTATGTTTTGTTTGATTATGTGTTTGGTTTGCTGTCGTGGTAGGTCTATGTGAGACTGGAATTGTTGTGAGTGTGGTTTCCTTCTCCTCCTGACTGGTTATGCCAGTACTGAGTTGAGAGAGCTTAGCCTCCAGTTTGGCTATATGGTTGCATCTCTCACATGTGTTGGAATTTGTTGGGAGGAGGAGAGGGTTGTCTGTGTACATGAGGCAGTTGTAACATTGCCTCAAGATTCCCAGATTCACCAGCTGGAGAGGAGATTGACAACTGACCTTTGGACATGCTAGAATAATATTGGGAATTCCTTTATAATTGAAAACAAGGGCCAGTGGGGAGTGAGGGTGTAGTGCTTTTAATTTTTAGTGCTGACTTATATAATTGCTTAAGTGAGCAAGTGCCAGGTAACTTAAGTGCAATGTGTTACAGGTAACTTAAATGCAAAAACGACAAACAGTAACTTTCTTTCAAGTGAAACAAGGAAATAAGTACAGTAAGCAATGCAGATATCACTAGGGATCCACAGAAGCGCTGAGAAGCCGCGTTTTAGGTGGAATTAGCGTTCCAGGGAAATAACAAGCAAACAAACAACAAGCATACAAACAAAGCTAGATTCAGCAGGCCTGGATCTAGTCTATGCTACAGCAAACAAGGTGTACCAATTTCAGTAAGAAACAGTTCAAATATGCAGACACTATAAACCTTTAACCAGAAATTCCCAACACAGAAGGGCAGAGTCCAGCCTCTCCTCCCACAAGAGTGCAGACCAGGAACCCTCTTAATGTAAAATAACTGGCCTGAAAGCCAAGTGCTTAAACCAGAATTAATACACTTTTAGAATAACAGACACTGAGCCCTCAGTCAGCAGTTCCCAACTTAGAAGGATGTAAGCTACCTGTTCTGCCACTACAGTGCAGACCACAAACCTTCTCAATGTAAAACAACTGGTCTGAAGCCCAAGTGCTGAAACTAAAAGGCTTAGCATGAGTAACACCAAGCAGTAATAAATACAACTGAGTACTTTTAAGATGACGCAACAGCAAAATAAAGTAGGAAGAAACACAAGTACAGTAAAAGCAGATGAATTTATTTTTTTTTTTTTCAGAAAAGTAGCAAAAGCAGTAGTAAATACAATTCTCATGCAGTGCAAGCTGGCACACTTGAATATGTAGCAATATTAGTCCACACACAGTTTAAAAAAATGTAATTAAATTAAAAAGGACTAAAAGCAAGTGCAGAAAGGGTTAATTTGGTAGAATGCGGTAAAGAGATGGGCCTGGGGGAGTGTCTTAGATCAAATCTACAGTGGGGCGGGCACTGCAAAGCCACCAAATTTAAACTACAACCAAGAACTGGGAGGGGGGGGAACAGTTTCAACACAGATGTGAGGAATGTGCAAATTATAAAGCCAAAAAATATATACTGTTCTCTCTCTCTCTATATATATATACATATATATATATATATATATATATATATATATATATATATATATATATATATATATATATATATATACAACAGATATC
The DNA here is from genome assembly GCF_019279795.1 of Protopterus annectens. Classification (NCBI taxonomy): domain Eukaryota; kingdom Metazoa; phylum Chordata; order Ceratodontiformes; family Protopteridae; genus Protopterus; species Protopterus annectens. The sequence goes on from NC_056732.1 coordinate 1,454,028,930, forward strand.
TAAGCAAACAATTTAGCTCTATAATACAGAATAATACAGAAAAATATACTCAGCTCTATATATTTGCAGATAGTTCTGTAAGGCTGTCTCTGAGCTTACCCCTCTTCTCTCATCCCCTACTAAAACAATTCCTTAGAGGGGCCAAAAAATTAAGACACCCCCCCCCCCGCCCCCCAGGAGAGCTCCCACTTCAGCCTGGGACCTAAACTTTGTATTGGAAAAACTCACTCTTCCCCCCTTTGAACCAGCTGGTACAGCATAGTTGAAATTCCTTTCTCGAAAAACAGCCTTACTTCTAGCCATCACTTCAGCAAGAAGAGTGTCTGAACTGCAGGCCCTCATGGCAGTGGAACCCTTCATTATCTTCCATGAGGACAGGGTTTCCCTCAGGACTAATCCATCCTTTATGCCCAAGGTGGTGTCTAGTGTGGCCCTAAACCAGTCCATTCATTTGTCTACTTTTTTCCCTAATCCTCAAAATAAAGGAGAAAGGATACTGCATTTTCTGGACATGCACAGACAGCTTAGATTCTGTTTGGACAGGACTAAGCCTCTCAGAAAATCTGACCAGCTGCCAGTTAGCTTTGCTCCAGAGGCAGAGGGGAAGGCCATTTCAAAACAAACCATTTCCAAATGGATAGCCCATTGCATTCATTTCTGCTACAAGCTCCATGGAAAACCTACCCCACAGGGGATAAAATCACGTTCCACCAGGGCTGCATCTGCCGCTACAGCATTTTGCAGAGGAGTCCCTACCAGGGACATCCTGGAAGCTGCTACCTGGAGCTCTATACATACCTTCACCAAGCATTACCACCTGCCTATCTTTTCTAAATCCAGAGCTAGATTTGCCACAGCAGTCTTACAGGGCCTGATTACTGGCCCTAATGCTGTCTAACTACCTCCACCCTTCCTTAGCTTTGGGAATCAACCCAAATGTAATGACTGCAACAGTGAAACACGAAGAACATAGTACAGTTGTGTGCACTTACCATAAATGTAGATGTTCGAGTGTACTCACTGTTGCAGTTCTGGTTACCCTCTCTCCAGCCCCCTGACTTCTTTTAACTTTTACCTTTCTTCCTTGTTTGGCATATATCATATCTTGTGTATTTGCTTTTTGCTGGGGATGTTCCATACCATATAATTGCTTCCTATTGTGGGAGCACTTGACATCTGGGACAAGAAAAACTGACGTAATGGCATTGGTTGCATGTTTTATACCCCAGATGACCTGACGTCATGGAAGAAGCGACAGCATCTGATGCAGAAATCCGAAGACTCTGGTATTCAAAACAGCTGAGGGCTACCTGCAGGCAGATAACCCAAATGTAATGACTGCAACAGTGAATACACTCGAACATCTACTTTTATGGTAAGTGTACACAGCTGTACTTTCTGCTTCTTCAATTAAATGCATTCTTCAGCTTAGGAAACTAAACTACTAATTATTTTATTAATAGTTTTGACATGACATGTTTGCTCCTTTCTTCACTTTTTTGGACATTTTTTATGTTTGTGTTTTTGATGGGTTTTGCTTATTTTCTTTTCTGCTACAGCATATACATATACGTAGTATATGTCCAATAGACTGTATACATTTAATTCAGATCTCTGTGATTAAATTAACCATCAAGCAGCCCTCTCAGTGCTTTCTGCCTTAGTTTGTATCACTTGAGGCCCACCTGTTTATTTGCATCTCTATACATTCCCCTTCATTGCTAATGTATCTCCCTACTCTAATCTGTGCACAAACTGGCTACTAATAAGCAAGTCAGTGTGAAAACACACTGCCAACCTTTAAACTTTGCTGTCTCTTCTCTCTTTCACTTTACAGGTAGAGTTTGAATTATTACTTACCCCTTCTGAGGCCTTCACTGAAAGATTTCCACTGATTGCTTCTCTGGTTTCGCTGGTTTGTTTGCATTCCAGCTGGTTTACTCCTCTTGTGCTATCCCTCTCCCCCATTACTAAGTCTATATTAGAATCCTGCTAAGCATGGAGCCATCTTTAAATTACTAATATCCCACCAGGATACAAGTGCTCTTCATCAATTGAATTCTGCTTGCTGGTAAGCCATTAGACCTCAGGAATGTCTTTAAAGTGTTCAGATTTGTAAAGTAACACTTACTTTTTGCTGCCCATTCCTCTTGTCTTGGTGAGCTCTGCCCCACTCCGTTCACCCTCGCTAACGCACAGGCTCTTTCCGCTCCCCTGCCCTGCCCCCAATTCCCTCCCACCCCCACTACCTCTACATTTATAGTATTCACAACCACACTCACAGCTCAACCTCACATCACCTCCACCAATCACAGCTCCTCAAGTCAGATCACATTACACCACACCAACTTGCTCCACCACAAAATACTCCCAACCACTCTAATTCCTGCTAGGCATTATTACTTCACCTCACACTACTTAACCATCCACATGTAGTGCAACCCTATAATTCTTATCCAGATCTCCACCTAGAACCAACTTAAACTTTATAACCATGACTGTCACACAACTAAGTCTAGTCTGTCTTCTCATAATTCTTTATAACCCCACAAGTTATCACTCTAGCAATATCCCTAAACTTAGTAACACAACACTATATTATGCACTCTCATATACAGACACCGCACATTATAATAATATCTGCCCACAATTAGGTTCATAGGTTGGTACTGGGCTATCTGCCCGAAGGCATATATTAGCCCAGCCACGTTGTGTGGTATTCACCGCCCCTTTAGTAGTTCCCTAGACCCTTGTACTAGCAGCTAGTACCCTTGGCACCTATCTAGTAGTGCTGTTGGTGTGATCCCCGGTGTGAACTTTCTGTTACCCATCCACTTATCAAGGTTCTTATTGAAGAGTGATAGTGAGGGGATCTGTCTTATGTAGATCATTCCTACTCCAAAAAAACAATACTTTCTCACACTCCTCACCAAACTCCAACATCTGTAGCACCATTTTAACACCAGGCTCACCATAAGTGGGTATGTCCACCCCGACCCAGGCCCAAATCCATCCTGGCAAACACAAACTGCTCCAACACAAATGTCAGAACATAACATCCCCACTATCTTCATCCCTGGGCAAATCAACAACAGCAGCAAAGTCAACCATCTTTTAATGCTAAATATTAATATTAGAGGTATCAAAAGTAAAATACCTGAACTCCACGCCACAATAGCACACTACCCACTGGACATAGTTGCTTTAACAGAAACCTGACTAAATAAAAACATAGTTAACTCAAAAGTTCTTCCTACTGGCTACAATATCATTAGACAAGACAGACAACTTCGTAAAGGGGGTGGAACTACCTTAATGTATAAGTCCAGCTTAACTGTACATCAGTTACCAAACTCCTACCCCTTCCCCAATAATTGGAACATACTTATCTCACAACTTCAGCTTCACCCTAAAAAGGTCATCACCACAATTGTGATCTATATTCCACCTGGTAATACACCTACTAGCCTTGAAGACTTCTTATCCTGGTGTTCTTCCACATACTCACAAGAAACCCTTATTCTCGGGGATTTCAACCTAGATTGGTTCACCTGCATATCAGAACCACCAAATAATCTAATAAATCTCCATGGCTACCAGCAGCTAGTCTAAATTCCAACTAGATGTGGTAAAAAATCTAAAAGGGAATTCACCCTTGATTGGGTCCTAACTAACAACCCCACATTGTACCCCCACACAGGCAGTCTCCCAGACACCTTAAGTGACCACAACATAATATAAATTACACGTAGTAGAACAAGCATATGCAAAACCACTAACTATAAATCCACTAGAAACACAAAAAATTTCTCTCCTGAGGTCCTCAATATTTTACTCTGTAACTGTGACTGGACCCCCCCCCTAAAAACCCCTCCCACTTGACCAGGCTGTAGCATATTTCAACAAAACATTTCTACAACACCTAGACACTGTCGCTCCATTGCTCAAAATCAAGGTTAGAACCTCTACAAACCCCTGGCTCAGTAAAGAAACCTAACAAATCCTCAAGTCCAGAGACACTGCTTGGCTTTACTATCAAAAAACAAAGAAACACAAAGCCTAACTAAGTACCAAGAACTGCGCAACCATGAAATAAATGCAAAAAATTCAAAAAAATCCTACTACATGACATTACAAACTAAATACCAACACAACCCCCAAAACTTTTGGAAAAATGTAAACCAGCTACTAAAACCCACCCAAAAGGCTACCCCCAAACCAACCACCCCTGACACTAAAGTTCCCATCAAAACACAATTCAACTCCCACTTTGGGAACTCAGTTCTATCCTTTGTATCACAGGACAGTTTCTACCTCACTACCCCCCCAACACAAATAACGCTAATACAAGCTTTACCCTCAAAACAGTTTCCACCACTTCAATCAAAAGCATGCTCTCCAAACTAAAAACCTCAACAACAGCAGCCGACCTACTCCTCAGCTATTTCCTGCTATCCCAATCTCCACTCTCATAAACAGATCAATTGTTGAAAACTATGGGCCCAAACTCTGGAAAATATTCTATGTTACACTTATACATAAAGGCGGGACCTCTACTGAACTTAATAACTACAGACCCATTGCTTTATTCAACCCCCTGGCCAAAATCCTAGAAAAATGCATCCATACCTAGGTGCTAAAATATCTCCTAGACAGCAACATCCTGTCACTTACTCAACATGGTTTCAAACTTTTCCATAGTACCACTACAGCCCTCATCTGCTTCACAGACACAGTAAACTGTCTCAAAAATGAAGGCCTGCAGGTGTCAACTCTTTTTTTGGATATGTCCAAAGCATTTGACACAGTCTCGCACCAAATCCTGCTAAACAAACTAAACCAATATCACCCATCAAATTCCACTCTTACCTGGTTCCCAAGCTACTTAACTGACAGGTACCAAGCTGTGAAATGCGAAAATTCTCTTTCTCCTCAGCTGACCATAACTATAGGAATCCCACAGGGTTCTATCTTAGGACCACTACTATTCACAATCTTCACAAATGACCTCCATACCTCCACTTAGCATGCATCTATCATTCAGTATGCAGATGATACTACCTTAATCTGTGCTGCACAATACATTCCCACCCTCCTGCAAACAACTCAACTAGCATTCTCTGACATTGAAAACTATCTTACCAAAGCCCAACTTATCCTCAATCCAAAGAAAACTCAGCTTATGATTATAATCAGGTCTAACAAAAACACTGAACAGTCAATTCACTATGTACTCCACAAATGCTACTCCAGTCGCTCCAGTGGCACATGCTAAGCTATTGGGAATAACCATAGACTCCCACCTAAAATTTCATAGTCATTTCAACTTAACTATTTTAAAAAAGTACACGCCAAACTAGGAACACTCTACTTTATTAAGCCATTTCTTGCCAACAACACAAGATCAGCCATTGCTCACTCCCAACCTCTATCCACCCTACTCTATGCAAGTCCCATTCTGACTAATCTCAACAAAACTGAACTAAGCAAAATGAAGCCTGCTATAGCAGATTTGCCCGCTTTGCTGCAAATTGCTCATATAGAACTCATCACTGTACTGCTTTGAGACAGCTCCACTGGCTTGAACTGTCCATCCCCCTAACCTACAATCAGTTCTGCCTCTGTCATTCTATCTATTACCTCCCAAATAAGTGTCTTGCCCTCAAAAACCTAGTACAACATCACTCTGCCAAAAGGCCTCTTAGAATCATCAAGCAAACTACTACTAGACGTCACCAACAGCTACAATAGCTTTGGAGATGCACTATATAGCAGTTCATTAGCTAAAAAATGGAACTCTGTCCCCACTAGCATTCAAAATACATCATCCAAAGCCTCCTTTAAAAACCTCATTAGGCAACATATGAAGCAAAGTTAGCAGTGTCATGACTGCTCCCCAGGCTAGTGAAAGTGGATAAGGTACACATACTTAACCTAGAGTACTTGATAATAGTTTTCACTCTTACTCACAAACATGGCTCATGTACAGTGTATGTACTGTACCTGTTTACTATGTATGTATTCTACCTATGTTCCAGATTTCAGCTGTATGCCACAAATCTATTAATTACCTTCATTTTTAAATTAATATTTTCTTGTTTGTTCTGTCCACTGTATCTGTTGATGTGCTGCATACCACTGTAAAAACATGTCTATTGTAATTTGTGTGTATACTGATCATGTCTAAATATCTAAATGTATCTGTAATTTTTCTATGTGGAACTTTTCTCCCCGGGCCTCTGCTGAAAAAGGGCCTTTTCAGCTCAGTCAGGCACCCCCTGTTAATAAATGTAAAATAAATAAAATAGTAGTTTGCTTTTCACACATTTTATTGTTTTTTTCCCCTATTTTTAGTGTACAATTGATTTTATGGTTGCTCAGTTTTAACAGTGATCTGATGATACTTATGATTACATTTTTATCTTGATTGTATTTTTATCTCTAATGTTTGTTTATATTGCATCTTTTCCAATAGTGTGTGCTGTTTTCTTGATTTATGTGCCTGTTGTCTCACACACACACACACACACACACACACACACACACACACACACACACACACACACACACACACACACACACACACACACACACCCTTCTTCACTTCAGCTCTGTGATTTTGTTTTGTTTTGTTTCTTTATAGTTTTTTTAGTTTATCACTCTTTTTGGAAGGATCTTGTTTTCACCTTGGTGCTAAATAGCCTTTAGTGAATGGAGTTTTATGACACCTTGTCCATGTCTGGAGACAGACTCAGAGTCTATTACTAGTTCTGCACTTTGGTTTATTTGGACTTTGTTTTATTAGTACTCTTTCTGTTTCTTATTTTAGTTTGGACTGTTAAAAATAATTTGTGTTACACCAGGCTAGATTTTAGTTGTAGGCTAGGCTCATTAGTATGTATGAGGCTGTCAGTCATGATTTATGATCCTTTGTGTCTTTAACGTGTAAATTAGTTTTCCATGGGTTAAAACTGTTATTGAAAAATTGATCTGATGAAGTCCATTTGGTGGACAAAAGTACTTATGAATTAAAGCTGAGTTATTCCTGTGACTAAGCCTATTTCAGTTTATTTCTTCATTACCTTCATAGAAGAGGAATTAACATCTGAGATTTTGGACTTTTTATTACTGTTGCTTATAATTGTAAAATTTAAATGTTTTTATTTTTCATTTTTCACAATTAACAAGGAAGTGAAGTCAGCCCTCTACTTTAACGCTGAGGATGCATCTCTGTTGTGGTTTTTGTACTTGTTCATCCTGTGACAGACTTTTTGTGATACACGGGGTTCCTGGATGTGAAGCGGATTTACCAGAACCATTGGTGATCATGCATCTCCCTAAAGCTGGAACTCCAAAAACAATTTTTCCCTATATGGGAAACCACAAAGTCAGGACTAATCTAACAATCCTAATTCGATCATAAATTCTGGTGTCTGAGAGGCAGCTTACTGTCACTCTTTCCTTGTTTAGCCCAGTGAAGGTAATTGTGTGCCTATAGAATCACTGATAACTACTAAGTTGCCATAGGAGGCTGCAGACATTGGCGGCCATATGAGAGCAGGCTTTTAGTGCTGATGACTCCTGGTGGAGAGGCTGCAGGTGTGGTGTAGCTGTAGTCAGGTGCCTAACAGGCTTAGGTATGGTTTATTTAGCACCTTCAGCATATATGGAGTTAGTATTGGCACATTATGTAATGTAGGTGTGATGTTCATTGGCACTGGAAGTAGTGAGGGACCTGCCTCCAATATGAATAAATATTTGCATCTCTCACAAATGATGTCTATGCTAACCAAGAGTAAAGGGTTGCCCATAAAGATAACAGTGTTTCAAAGTGATAAGTACAAGTAATCTGACCACAGAAGGGGGCTAGAGCAAACTGTGACCTTGTGATGCAATGAAAGGCAAGTGACTGCATAGTACAAGATGGATTCTGTGAAGTTGGAGGAAGATAATGGGTGAAAAAGGTTTTGCTAGGGTTGGCCATTGTGGCAGGTGGAATATGAAACTAGGGCAAGCTGGCAAGGTGAGAAGTATCTGGCCCCACTATGACAACTATTGTAGGTTTGAACACATGAAGATTTCTATGTCTAGAAAATGTTATCACTAAAGTTTCTTATGAAGTGCTAACAGGGGAGAATATTTTTAATGGATAGGTTTTAAGTTAATTTAAATTAATGAAACTTTGAACATCTCATGGTAATAATAGGCCATGGGTGGTTAAGTGTAACAACAACCCCCCAGTAAGGGTACTATGTGAATTACAGGTACAATACACAATGAAAGTAATATGTAAAAAAAATAGCAAGGTCAGCGTATATAGTAGTAATCTGGGCTACATTAATGCTAAAATACCTCTGACATCAGTAAACATTCAAGATAAAAAAAAAACATCCAAATGCTGGAAAAGGCTGAAAAAAAACAACAGTGCATCCAGGTAGAATAAAAATATCTTTATTGGTGTTTTCCCAGTACCTCAGCTCAGAAGCCTTTCAAGGAAGTTATTTTACACCAAGATTGGAACATATTTAAATGTGCATCAATTAAGTTTAATTACATTTATTCAATTAGGAATGCCAAATAGCAGATGTGAATCATTTTAACTCTTTGCTTGCCCTTCCAAAGACTTACTACATTAATGACATTTGAATGCATAAATGCACCATGAAACTTGCATAAAATACATTTTTAACTATTGCATCTTTCTCAACATTTTACAACACCCTATTGTGACCACATCAGGTGTCAAACATATAATCCCTTTAAAATATAAAAGTATTCCAGCATTAATGTGACGCATGGGGGGGCATATTAAATGTGCAACCAATGCTACCCACAGATTATTTAAAACATACAATAACTAAATAATGATTGAACATCATAACTACTAACAAATAAACCAAAGAGAAATTCTGTGAACCCAATGACATGTATGTGAGAACACAATACATAAACCCTGAAGATGAACAATGTGTAAATATCAGATAAACCATGTTACATGTTCCTAGAAAATGAACCAGAAAGTAAAAATCAACCCTAATACCATATCACATCCCACTTTTTTGTTAACAGATGTTGATAATAATTTTCTGATTCAACCCATTGGAAATTAATGTGCCATAATTGATGATGAATTTGTTCTCTAATCTTAATAATTCAGTCAAGAAGAGCTTACCCCATTTTTTAAATGGTTTGGCCAACACACTAAAGAATAAGCTGGCATCAAAACCAGCATGAGCCATTTGAAAGTGTTCCGCAACTGGATTTTCCATTCTGCCATGTCTAATATCACCTAAATGTTCCAATATGCGGTTTTTAACCATCTTCTTTGTTTGTCCAATATACCATCTGGCAGGAACACAATCACAACCAATAATGTACACCATCCCACAGAACCTACAGTTGAACAACTCCATAGCCTTGTATTTCTTACCATTTATAAGACTTTCGTCCAAATTACGGACTCTCCTACACATTTTACAATGTCCACATGAATAACATCCCTTAAATCCCTGTGTTTTCCTGACTCTTTGAGTGTTCAACAATTCTTTCAAATTAGAAAAACGACTGCGGGAAAAAGTGATTTTCCTGGGAAATAAATTCTTCAAGGTTGGCTCATATACAACCATAGGCCAAAATCTTTCCACTACCATCCTCATACATCTTGAGAATGGGGAATAATTAGTGACAAAAAATAATTTTTCGTCACTATCTGCATCAAGTGCAAAACCCGAATTGCCCCTGTACTTACGCCTATTGCTTCTTGAACTGTGTACATAAGGAACACCATACCCAAATCCCCTTTCTACTTTGTCAAGAACATGTGAACTATAGCCTCTTTTCAACAAATTGTGTCTTACTTTCAAAAATTCTTCCTTCACGGTATGTTTTTCACAAGTGTTTTTAAAAATACGATTGTATTCCCCAAAGGGTAAAGCAGCCAATAAGTGGGGGGGATGCATACTATCAGATGCCAAAAAGTTATTAACTGCTGTCTCCTTTGTGACAGGCTTGAAAGAAATCTCCCCATTGCTTGTTACAAAAAATTCCAAGTCAAGAATCTGCATTCTCTCCCTATCTATATGAAAAGTAAACTCTAACCCTAGGCTATTCCTCTGATTGTGGTTGTCCACGAAATCATGAAACTCAGAAACATCACCCCTGCACACAAAAAACAAATCATCTATATATCTCCTATAGATGATCACATGCTGTTTGAAAAATTCAGTATTATAAATAAACAGATTCTCAAAATGATTCATAAAGATTATAGCATAGGAAGGGGCATATGATGCCCCCATCACTGTGCCCTCTTTCTGTAGAAAATACTGCTTATTAAATTTGAAACAGTCATCAAAGAGAACTCTAATAATGGTAGAATATAATTCGTACATGGACCCTCCCCCAACATCTTACCAACTCCTTCCAAACCCCAAACATTTTTAATGCTCGTATAAAGAGATTTCACATCAACAGTTGCCCAGTAGTAACCAGTGTTCCATTTCATACCTCTCACCTAATCAGATAAATCTTTACCATTTCTTATGTGGAAAGCTATCTTATTCAAATAAACTTTTAACTGATGGTCTAAAAAAATACCCACATTTTGCAAAATAGAACCCTTGCCTGATACTATTGGCCTACCTGGTGGATTATATAAGTTTTTATGTACTTTGGGTATAATGAAAAAAATTGCATCCCTTGGGTTTTTTACAAAATGTTTCTTGACATCAGTGCGGGTAAAGAAACCCAGCCTTTCACCTCTTTCTAACAGATCCAATAGCTCACCATTGAAAGTAGAGACAACTTCTTCAGACACCACAGAATAAATGGATTGGTCCCTCAATAACTCTTTAGCCATGCTGTTATACTTCACAATGGGTAAAATCACCAAATTTTCCCCTTTATCAGCTTGAGTATACACATATTTCTCATTTACATCTCTCAAGCTGTTCAATGCCTGCCACTGGCATTTATTTAAATTGTATGACCTTTGTCTTCATCTGAATCTATCATATTCTGGTTCTACCTCCCTACATATAATGTTTTCACATTGTCGCAAAGTGGCTGACATTTTCGGAGGAAAAAAGTCACTACAATGAGGGACTTGTGGAACCGTTAATCTGCCATACCCTGTATAAAACCCCACATCAAACATGGCCTCATTTCCCTCTGTTTCCCCCATTGACAAATCCGTTAACTCATCACAGAACTCATTGGCATATATAGACACATTCAAAAGTGAATCATCTGAACTAATACTCAAATTGTCCCCCTCAGTTACATTGTTAATCTCTTCATTGGCGTTGTCATTTAACTCCCTGTTTTGAAAAAACACTTTTAAATGTAATTTCCTACAAAAGCGATTTATTTCTAAAATAACATCCACCAGTGATGGAAAATATGTGGGGACAAACTTGATTCCCTTTAACAATAAACTTTCCACATCATTACTTAAATTTAAATCAGAAAGATTAATGACATTTAAGTCCATTCGTTCACTTTGCAGAACCCCATGTGTCACATATCCTGATGCCAAACAAGTTTAATTTTCATTATTAATCAAAACATTAACATTCAAGTCAGTACAAATGACATTAATTCTTTCTTCTCCTGTTGTTGCCTCCTCCACCAAATATGTTCGCTCCCTGCCACTTCCGACCCCTGCTTTTGACTTGTATTGAGGATGGTTGTTTTTCAACATTATCCTCATTCAGGATGGCCTCCTCAAATGACACATTATTCTTTCCACTAGATGACATTTCAGCCGAAGAAGCTGAAGAGTCACGTATTAAACAGGTTTTATAACCATTACGAATGTTTCTGTACCTGCCCCTTCTCGTTTTTCTTTGCCATGAGAAAAAGGTGCCATTTTTGTAGTCCCTTATATCACATTCCAATTTTCCCTTTTTCCGTGTAATCACAGCCTCCTTGACCTTGCTCACATGGCCCTGTATCTCTTTGATCCTGTTGTTAAAAGACAAAATAGAAACGGATTTACTAAGACGATCTTGTAACTGTAAAATCTCCTCCTGCACTTTAGTATGTTGTCTGATATTTCTTTTAACAAGTATTTTCAACCACCCACGCAGTAGATGCCAGAGCAATTTGCTTCCATTTTTCAAACAAATCATTCTCTTCTTCAGAAAAATCAAATGAAGGTAACTGGTCTACTCTAAGACTCCTAAGGGGTCAGGTCCAAATTTAAATATTTTTCAAGTAAACCGGTGTCATAAAAAAGAGTTACCTCTTTGTTAAGCAAATGCTCCAACAGCAGAAAATATCCTCCATGTGAATCTGGCTCCCCCAACTGCCATAAGTCTTTGGAAGCTGCTCTGGCATCCCTTTCCTTCCATAGTTCAACCAACGAAGCAGGACTGGGAATGGAAGGGTAATCAGCATCAGTTCCAGACATGGCGAGCCAGGTGCTTTAGCTCAAGCTCTCGATAAAGCAAAAAAAACACACACCAACCAACAACAAGATAAAAAGCATCCAAACGCTGGAAAAGGCTGCAAAAATTAACACTGCATCCAGGTGGAATAAAAATATCTTTACTGGTGTTTTCCCGGTACCTCGGCTCAAAAGCCTTTCAAGGAAGTCATTTTATAGCAAGATTGCAACTTATTTAAATGTGCATCAAGTACGCGTAATTATATTTATTCAATTAGGAATGCCAAATAGCAGATGTGAATCTTTTTAACCCTTTGCTTGCCCTTCCAAAGACTTACTACATTAATGACATTTGAATGCATAAATGTACCATGAAACTTGCATAAAATACATTTTTAACTGTTGCATCTTTCTCAGCATTTTACAACACCCTACTGTGACCACATCAGGTGTCAAACATATAATCCCTTTAAAATATAAAAGTATTCCAGCATTAATGTGACGCATGGGGAGGCATATTAAGTGTGCAATCAATGCTACCCACAGATTATGTAAAACTTACAATAACTAAACAATGATTGAACATCATAACTATTAACAAATAAACCAAAGAGAAATTCTGTGAACCCAATGACATGTATAAGAGAACACAATGCATAAACCCTGAAGATGAACAAACAATGTGTAAATATCAGAAAAACCAAGTTACATGTTAAGTAAACATTCACCTGAAGAGTAAAACATAAAAATACAGTAAAAAGAATATAACCACAGTGCACAGCTGATGCTATAACTCATGGTTACATATCAACACCATCACGGTCAGTTATAAGTACTTAGAGCAAAACTTATGAAGGTACAATGACTTGCTACAGGAGGGCATGAGAAAGACATGGCCTTACCTGGGCGAGGCACAACCACCATGCTCCATGCTGCATTTCACATGAGAAGTGGCAGATCCAGAAGTCCTAATAGTGAGGGGGTGAATTTATACTTGGAAGGAGTAACACTGGTCTGCTGCCAGATCTGTAATGCTATGCTGAGTGCAGCTCAAGCCCACATAGTAAAAGGGAATTCTAGAGCCTTTCTCATCTTTTCTCTGTCTTTCTTTTCATGTTGTAATGGATAGGCCCCTTTACCTAAATCAGTTACAAAGGCAGGGATGGCTCTTTTATTCTTGTAAACCATTGTCCTAGAAGTGATTACAACTGTTATATTAACTCCAAGCACATTAGTGCCCTTGAGCTGCGTTTTATTTTTTAACATGATAGCACAGTCTTCACTACTAACTTAAAGTTCATAATAGAAGCAGCCTCACAATGTACACTTAATCACTCTGTACAATTTGAGTATTAGTACTTTCAATCTCCATAGGCATTGAATTCAATTAAAAAAAAAACACCTTTGCCCATCCATCAGTTTATGCTCACTCCTACTCATGGACTGCCATCCGCAGCTTGAGTGGTCATGCCATGTCATCTATACACCACCCCCCACACTTTTCACATCGTCCCTGCCCTCCACCAGTGATCAGTTTGGAAGCAGAAGCTTGATCTAGCCAGGACCCACTCCTTCCCTCAGGGTGGGCATGCACATCCTCCCATCCTGCCCAAGCCATTAATTAAACTTGAGTCACCTAGTCTGTAGTCATGACTTTATCCCTCTATGCCATCAGCAGAATGCATCCATTGGTTTGACTGATATTGTTAACCCATATAAAGTTTTAAGTGCATTATGCATTACCAAATTTAATTTTATCATTCATCATCCTCAACAGAAAATTATACTGCCACATGGTAAAACATCATTGTATAATTAACATCAGCACATTAAATTCTGATGTTTTTGCAGCAGGGTTGCTCTGTCCTCACAGTCCCTAATTAATACATATACAAGCAGTGTCACAGCAGTTCAGAGAAAAGGGCCAAAAAGCACTGTTAAATTATGATTAATCATGTATTGTTGCATTCAGCTACAACAGTGGAAAACTGACTGAGAAATCAGACTTCTGTAAGTTTGACGTTGATATCAAGTAGATACCAAGTATGCCTCTGGATACATCTACCAGTTTGTCTGTTATTTTTTTCTTGTACATCTAGCTGTTTCAAAGCAATAAGTTGCTCAGATTTAGAATTCTTGCAGATACAAAAAAAGCTTTATGATGACTTGTAATTTATATCTTGATTTAGAATTTATAACCCACTGTATAATCTTTTTTGAGTGCTTTCTTATATCTCAGTGCTATACGTTATCAGTTGTATGCTATGTCATGTTGTGGCCTATGCTATTTGTTGGCAGGCTATCTGGGAGCCACCTGATCTTCAGGTCCTTTAAGCTGCAGGAAAGAGAATTTGTTATTGTTGGGAGTTGGATCACATGATCTGTGTTCAGAAGGTCTTGGCCACACAGTCGCAAGAGCTGTTCTGATAATACAAGAGGAGGATTCCCTCTGCAGTATTGCCAATCTTGTGGGTGCTGGACAGCCAGTTGGGATTTGGAGAGAACAGAAATGACAGTTGCCTACTCAGCTTGGAAAGACTTCAAAAGCCATATGACCATGTGCCAGCAGGCACTAAGTCAGACTAACAGGTACTAGTAAGGGGTGTGAGCATGTGTGTGTTTGGGTTCACACTCACTACCACTTCAGCATCCTTGATCTCCAACCACAGTGAGAGGAAAAAAAGGGAAGACATAAAAAAGAGTTGGATTCTGCCATCTTGAAATGACCAGTCAGCATGGATGACTGGCAGTCCCCCAGACTGAAATGTTGTACTGAACATACCAAAATCTTCTTTCAAAAAAGATGTTGCAAAGAAGCCTGAGTAGCAGGAATGAACAAATGCTACTGCCGAAGCATGTAACCCGTACTCTAAAAGGTCAAGTCTAATGTGCTACATACCAGTGAGTCTCTCTGACAGGTCAGATGCATCAGATAGGGTATAAGTAAACGTTTAATCAGAATGGCTAATGAACAATTCTGGCTTGAGTTTATTCTGCTCAACCCTCAGCTTATTATATATAAAAGGTGAAAACATTGGAAGGCTGTGTTTTCATTAGTAAAATCTAAATCAGCAACTGGGACTCCTGTGGAATAAAGAAAGTCAAAAATGGAAACTGTACTTGGGAATTTGTAAAAGCCCACAATTGCTATTATTTGAAAACAAAATTGTGGGTGGTAGGTTGCTCCTCCACTAATTGGCTTAATTATCTTCATCCTGAGATTTCTTCAGTCAGAGCAAAAATAATACAGGCCACCCTTAAGGCAAAACTGGCATCCTGCTAAAATAAAATCTCTACATTTGCTACCAGCTCCAAATATCTCCTCCCACCACTGTGATGCCCTACACTCCTTGAACTGGCTGGAACTCCACAACTATCTCTTTTACATTCAGCTGTCTACTGCCCATAAACTCATTTTCAAGCTCTCTAACTGCCCTTTCCTCTCCTCCATCCTTACCATGCATCTTCCTGACAGATCACTCAGGTCCAGTAATCAGAACCTCCTTGGAGTGTACAAACCCATAAGTACTCCTGGGCAACTCCTACTTTCATTTCCCCAGCATGAAAATGGAACTGACTTCCACCCCATGTCCGAACCACTCCACTTTTAAGACTTTGCTCCATTCCTATCTCACTTCTAATTGAGAATGCTCCTGCTCTCACCCCTCCTAACTTCCATCTACTTGACTCCTACTTCCTTCAACCTTTCTCCTAAAGGAAAGAAAATTCTACCTAACACTAGCCATGCCCTTTTTCCACCTTCCATTTTTTCTTTCAATTACTTACTCCCGTTATGCCTTAGATAGTGTATGCATTTGCATTCCACACACTACAGAATACTTGTTATGTCATGTTTGCATAGAAGACATTGTTATGGCATACTACACAAATCCTTTGGTTACTATTATTACTATAGCAATATGTTTTTTGTTACTTATTAAATTGTGTGATATTTTTATTAATTTTTGTTGATTTTTTTTTTATTTTTTATTACTGTACATGGAGCTTTTCTCCCAGGCCTTCATTGAAAAAGGGCTCATCTCGGCCCAATGGACTTTCCTGGTGAACAAACTGCAAATAAACAATAAATAAATAAATAAATAAAGTACTGCTATCTGCCTTAATCACTTTAGGAAAATGATCTTCGGTAAAGCTACCTGCCTGGAATTTCATACATAGTAATTTTATAATGGTCCTCTGCTGTTTCCTGTTTTGGATTACACAGTGCTTCAATATAAAAATGTAAACTATCTTATCAATATCTTTATGTCGTCATTATGCCAGAAAAATAAGAAACCAAAGTCAGTTCATCTAATCATGTAATGTGCTAAAGTTTGACATCACTTGGAATTACCAGTTACTTGTCACACTAATCAGAAAAAAACACCTTCACAAAGAAAATCTCAGTAAACATAAAATGCCATCATCAAAAACACAAACAGGAACATCACTCCAAGGACGTCTTTTTATTCATGCAAAATGTTCTGGTACCTCAGCTTCTTGCCTTCTAATGGAACATTTCTAAACAACACCCTCATCCTTAAATACATGCAGCACAATCATAATTACTTCAATTAATCTATCAATGTTCCAATTAATTAATTGGTCAGCCAGTTGGACTTGTCACACTAATGCCAGCCATAAAGTTACATTCAAAATAGTTCAAGTTAATCTTAGCACAGAAAGTGTAATGAGCCACTTTTTACACATTCCCTGAGGAATAAAGGTATTCAATATTTTACTTCACTGTGTTGTTGCATGGGTTAAAATGTTAATTGCCTACTATCTTGCATTTGATTGTTTATGCTAAAATCCCAGCATTATTTTGTGAAAAAAACAAGTGTAACTGTTTTCCATAAACACAGAATTATAGATACTGCTATAAAGCATCAAAGCAAGCTAAGCACGCATTTTTAACAAATAACGTTATGTACTTTGCCAGACCTGAAGTGTATAAGCTGGAGTTCTGTCTGCGGTTCTGAAGGGCTATATTGGAAGATGAGGCCATGTTATAAAGGTTGGCTAGGACAAGGCATGATCTAATCTCTTCTGAACTGCCTGTTTAACCTATACTAGAACTGTACATTTCATGGTACTGCTAGGCCTGTGTTGAAGATCAGAATTAGGTCGGGGTAGGTGACTAACAACATAGTTAAAGCAGATGTCCGTGTTACACCACAGTGCATCATTGCTCACCACTCTCTCTTAAGATAATACCCCACTTCAAAATGAAAATGATGTTAGTGACCTGGGAACATGGGCTGATAATTCTCTCTTCTTTGATCACCATGTAATGCCAATTGTGAATGTCATCCAGATCTAAAGAGGATATTGTCACTTTATATTCAGCATTGATTTGATTTGTTCAGTTACTGAATACAATACCCTCTCTGAGACATATCTCACTGGACACATTAAACAACTAGAAAGACCCCAGAGATTCCTAACTTAAAAAAAAAAGTCTTTAAAACCCAAAGCCACCAGAAAAGACTAGAAATGCTACTCATTTTAGTCAGCATTTATAGACTTCTCAGAGGAAATCTATACCTTGCTTTCCATGCTATGAGGGATCCAGTGGTCCTGAATCTATTATAGCTACACAAGTCCAATAGTTCCACAAACACAACAATGGGATCTAAATCTTCAGCAGATTAATAAAACAAGATAGAGAAATAGGTTTATTAATCAGTGCCTCCTCCATGTCTAGAATAAACTCTCCCTGCAGATCAAGCAGTGTGATGCACTATCTCCCTTTAAAAGGGACTGGGATACTTGGATGGATGTCCTGACATTTGCCCCAGGTTTGACTGGCTTAGTCATCTGTGAGAGGGGAGATACAGTTTAAGGGTGAGTATCGGCAACACGTAATGATCACGAGACTTCGCTGCTTTGAATTTTCTTATGATTTCTATAATGTGATGGGGCTAGCAGGACTACTTTGAGCTAGAATAAGGAGCTGAGTTCTAATGAAGTCCATTAAATGCTAGAGGATAAAAACGCTTAACTAACAGTCAGTAAAGTAGTTTGTCAACATTGTGTTGGCTAGCAGTTTCTATTTACTCTGTCACTCATACTGAGTGGCAGTATTGTGTTTTTCTATGTTGTATAGACAATCATCTATTTTTTTTTTTAATAAACAGTAATAAACCTGTGTAATTATTTTATATTTATTGTTAATCCCCCACCTATTCTGTCTCTTCTCCTTGAATATATTATGACATATGCTAAAAGCTGTCTCTCATCTTTAATCTAAGGTTCAGATATATAGCATAGATCACAAACAAAACAACAATAAACTGAATAAATAAAATAAGAAAAAGCAATACGGCTCACAGACAAAAATCAGAAACCTTTATTTAGCGCTTTCATCAGCTATCAGCATTGACTTCAGAATTCTGAAGAAGTCAATGTTGACAGCTGACGAAAGCGCTAAATAAAGGTTTCTGGTTTCTGTCTGTGAGCTGTATTGCTCTTTCTTATTTTATATATAGCATAGATATCATATTGTCAGTTAAACATTTATATAATAAATAAGGTAGTAAGAAAATCATTCTATGTCAGTTAAGCTATAAGTAAGGGCATGGCTTCTAGGTCCAAGGACGTCATCGTGCCACTGTACTCAGCCCTCATCAGACCCATCATTGAGTATAACGCCCCTTTGGAATGTACCTGACTGGGCACATGCAGCAACTGGAATGGCCACAGAGGTTCCTCACAAAAAGAATACAGGGCATAAGCACAGTTTCCTATGCAGATTGCCTCAAAGGCCTAGCTCTATACTCTTATTTCCGACAGACTGCTGAGAGGGGATTTATGTCTGGCATACAAGGCATCCTTGGACATTTTGTATATCTGCAAAATGAACAGCACCAGAACTAGTAGACATAAGGATTTAAAATATACTTACAACTTAAATAGTGCTTCCCATCCATGTGAAGCAGAGCCCTTCCCTATCGATATTCAAGTGCAACTTGGAGCATTGGATGAGAAATCAGACATTCATCTATGGTCTGGCACATATGTCTGATGGACAGAGGCAGTTATTAAAGCATGCCCTAACTATCATACAGCCTTTAAAATAATGTCTGAGACACAATAACTCATGGGATACATTTGGGTGGCATGATTAGAGGCACCAGCGGTCGTTAGCATAATATACAAGTATGAACCTATAAATCATGTTTTGCATAGATAATATGAATGTTTAAATGTGCATTTTGAAGTATACATACCATTAAAACATAAACCTGATACAGCATTATAATATGTTTACGTAAGAAGAGAAGGTGCCACCTTCAGAACAGAGTAGACCAATGAAAAGCCTTTGTGACTCTGGAGTATTCCGGTAGTCTGAACATAGTTTTCTATCAAGGGAAGTAAGACATAGATTCCTGCCAAAGATATTAACCAGTCCAGCTCATCCAACTCCTTTACTATTAGCCTTGTAAACATCAGGCCAAGAGAATTATTCAGCTGCTCATATAACCATAAATAGGAATTCCTCCTCTGTCTTCTTGAGCATGATGGATGTAGGGACCATTAGCCCTCCTTAATGCCACCATCATCCAGGCCATCTGCCTCTTCTTTGTTAGTTGCTGCACCAACAACCTTTATATCCTTGCAGCCTGCTGACCAGTTTTCCCCTTCAAAAGAACCAGCACGTGATCTTCCTTCTGTTGTAACCCAATTTCAGTGCCTCTTCAATCCTACTTCTTTCTTGTTAAACAGTCAACATCAGCTTTAAAAGTCTTTTGTAGGATAAACAGTTAGCCTTCCCGTCTTGTCAAATCTGCTTTTCTACCTATAGCTTTAAAAGGTATGCTTTAAGGGTCTCCCTGTATATTTGTTTGGTATAAAATCCACCCTAGTGTTCTTTGAAAAATGGGTACATAATGAAACGCCAAGTCTCACATAGTCAGGACTCACACAAACATAACATTAATTGCTAAGCAACAAAATATCAAACACACAAGCTGTCATAATTCAGAATTTTAAACAAAACACAAATCAAAGCATCCTTGCAGGGAAGCTGTGCCTCCTGCAGCCAAAGCTGCAGATTTACTCCAACCCACCTATTTTCTAAATCTAATTCTGAGGTTGAATAAATTCAGACTGAAGAGAAATGTCACACCTGTATTCACCTTTTCTATTTACTTTGAGTCACCAAGCCTAGAAGTCAGTAGTAAACATAAAAATCAGCATATATGATAAGACACAACCTGGCCAAAGCAGTAATTGACATTCCAAACCTTCAACTAACCATGCATGATATTTCAGGTCTCAGAAAAATGAGTCATGACAAATCAGTTTTCTCCTGAAAACTCCTGGTTCATGCCCAAAACCATGTACCACGTATCCTAGAAAACAGTATGATTCAAGGGTGATACTAGTGATCCCCTTCTTCTAGTCAAGCCCTCCAACTCCATTTTCAAAATAAAGTGATCAGTCAAGCACGGTCTTTAATTTTGCATGGCCTAACTTGAAGAAATAGAGGAATTTAAAAATAAAAGCATGTCTAGCCTGTACTCTGTATTTTGGAAAGCAACAAAATAAGTGAAGTGCTAATTCTTGAATGGTGGAGGCACCAAATGTCATGTAGTCCCAAGACTTCACACCACACTTCTAGAACATTTGCCATTGTAATGAGAAGTGTGTTTTAAACCCACAGTCCTATCTAACTGTAAGTGCAGTGTGTAGTTAGTTTCCCACCACTAAAGTCATTGAGGTCACCTTAATTTACAAGAGCCTGAAAAACTCATTCTGTGGCACATGCTTATCAAGTTGGAGCTGTAAAGGTAGGTCACAGAATATGATCTGTCTCCCATCTGGAATTCTGTGAGCATTAATCTCCCACTGAGATCTGGCCAGTTTTATTGTCTACCACCCATGGGGTAAAATATGTACTCTTGTCTTACTGCTTTATGCTGAAGTCCAAATGAAAGACTAATCCAGTGGGTCTGTTTTTTTTCTTCTTCATTTGCCTTTAATTCCTTCATATTAATTTCTTCTAAGAGCACATGTTTTACTCTTCCCATTTTTCCATAGGGCAGATTTTCTATCCTAGCCGTACTGTATGTGTCGAACATCATCTTTCTTTCGACAGAGGAGCCCAGCCCGAGCACACACTGTGTAGTCATCCAGATCACATCTATCTCAGAGGCTCAAGGAGTATTATTCCTTTTCTACCCTGCCTCCAACCTTATCTCTCTTGACTGCTGTGGAAAGGCCAAATATATGGGACCATCTTAAAAACAGAAAGTCCACACAGTGCCAGCAGTGGAGACATCGATCCCTGAAGTAAGTGCAAGGAGTTTTCAACAAAAAAATGTTATCCCTCTACCTCCACAGCAAGTTCGCCTATCCCAGGGCAATTTTACCTGCCAGCTAGTCTGGGACTAGAAGGGAGCTTAAAAACTAATCCCAAAACCACTAGTCTCACAAGAGCAGAAACATTTGGAACCACACTCCCAGAGAACGGGACCATCCAAGGCCAGCCAAGATGCTATTTTGTTTAGATCTGTTTAGTGAATATTAGTCAAGATGGGGGAGGCATAGAGAAGGATGGATAATGGACTAGTTCTTGCAAAAGTGGCTTTTGTTTGCTTGGTGATAAACTGCTCCTGTAGAGGAGTCCAAGGTTTTTGTTTGCTTTCTTGATGGTTTGTGCTTTATGGATGTTGAATTTTAAATTGTTGTCAATTTCTACACCCAGCAGTTTGGTGTGGGTAGTTGGAGTGATTTGAATATTATCTTTGGAGTTAATAGCGAAACTATTGTCTAGAGTAGGAGATCTACCTGGGCTGAAGAGAATTAATTTGTTTTTTGGGGGGTTTAGAATAAGTTTGATGTTAGTGAACCATGTTTCGGCAAGAGTAAAGTTAATTTGGGGTTAGGGTTTTTAGTTCATTTAGGGAGGGAGTGGCACATATTAGTGTTGTATCATCTGCATATTGAACTACTGAGGCAGCGATTGAGGAAGACGAGATCTGGTTGGTAAATAAAGAGAACAACAATAGCCCAAGGATGGACCTTTGAGGGACTCCTATGGATACTGGCAAGAGGGGGGACAGCTGGCCCCACCATAGACCGCTGTCAGTCTGATAAGTAGCTCTTGAACCATGATATGGAGGAGGAGCTTAAGTTTAGGGTAGATAGAGTTTCAAGAAGCATACTGTGGTTTACCATGTCAAAGGCTTTAGATAAGTCTAAGAATATGTCAGATACGAATAATCCCATTTCTACGTTGGTTCACTATGTTGGTAAATGATAGTAGTGTGGTGGTGGTGCTATGGGAAGGTCTAAAGCCATGCTGAGTTTCGGAGAGTAGGTTGTTTTTTTGCAGGTATTGCATTAGTTGGGTATGGACAACTCTTTCTAAGATTTTGGATAAAGGTGATAGGATTGCGATTGGGTGATAGTTGGTGAGTTCTAAAGAGTTACCTTCTTTGTGTTGTGGAATAATATGTTACATTTTCCATGAGGCTGGTACCTTGCATTCTGACAGTGATCTAATTATGAGAATGGACACTGGATAGGTTATAGCCTCTGCCGTTATCTGAAAGACATCAGCTGGTAGGTTATCAGCTGTTAATGTGGTAGGTTTGAGTTTCTTAAGGAGCTTATATATTACTTTGGTGGCTACAGGGTATAGGGAAAAGCTGGAGGTATTGTTTAGTTTTTTGGGTAGGTTGGGGTAGTTACTGGAGTGGGGTTACTTGTAGTATTTTGGGCATTGGCGAGGTTTAGAACTGTTTCGGTAAAGAATTTGTTAAATTGTGTGGGAATGTTATCATGGTTGTTAGGTAGCACAGGGGTTGGAGTGGTGGCTTTCCCTGGGTGCATTTTACTATTAATTGTGGCCCTTTCACATTATGCAGGCTGTTATTCTACCTGCATTCTAAGTATTTTACAGGCAACTAGGGACTTAATTGGTCTGCCTTTTTCCGAATATCTGAAGGTTTGTGGTTCCATGCACCCACTCCATCCCTCCCCTTTCCCTAAGGTGGGCATACCCATCCTCTCCTGCCAGCTCATTCAAGTGCCTAAGCTACTTCCTGAATTCTAGTCAATTCGGCTATTAGAAAACTGACTTCTTGGGACACTAAGAGGTAATGTCATTAACTGAAATATACAGTGAAAACAGTTAAAAAATAAAAAAAAAGAGGGTTGACAATTACTTTTTGTGCACAAGGTAACAGGACGTATTACTTCAGATACTCTAATAAACTACCAAATGAACAGTCCACACCCTGCATAAAGGACCCTTACCATTCATCCTCCTGCTAAAGAATATGCTACATTGGAAGACCACACATACATGAAATAAGACAGCTAATGCAAGTTCAGGTAGTGTCAGTCTGTTTTGCATTATAAGTACTGTACAGCATATAACATGAACTTTGGTGCCAGTCTTTTAGAATTTGTATGCAGGAGCAGCACTTGTAGTCAGCATTGCAATGGCCATGATCACCATCACCACTTTTTCTCACTTCACATTTATGGCCACCACCATTCACACTCACTTCACATTTATGACCACCACCACTTTTTACTCACCTTACATTTATGACAACCACCACCACTTTTTCTCACTTGACATTTATGGCCACCACCACCACCACCACTCTCACTCACTTCACATTTATGACCACCACCACTTTTTACTCACCTTACATTTATGACCACCACCACTTTTTCTCACTTCACATTTATGGCCACCACCACCACCCTCTCTTCACATTTATGACCATCACCATTTTTTCTCACTTCACATTTATGACCACCAACACCCCTTTTACCCACTTCACATTTATGACCGCCACCACTTGTTCTCCTTTCATATTTTTGACCACCACCCCCACTTGTACTCACTTCTCATTTTTGACCTCCTACACCACTTGTTCTCACTTCACATTTAGCTTTTACAAAAGTTCCTGCATGAAGGATCTACTCAAGAGTGTTCACTTAAAGCAAGTTCTATTGTATCATCCTCTTTGGCTAATCCTTTCAGGGATGATACCAGTTTGATCTTGAAATCAAACTAGCAAACATTTTCTTCTTGGAGATCCATTGCCGGTGTTGGTGGAAGAAGAGTTTATTTTTTCCTTCTCTTGTCCGCTGTTGATTTCCCAGGGATGGAGGTGACCAACCTTGGTCTCTTCTTTACATTTTGTTACACTGTATAAATATATGTCCATCACTGCCTTAGTCGGGCTTGTTTTGGAAACCTTCAGGCACACCACCTTCTATTGAAAGTCCATGAACTGTACAACAAAGTGCTACAAATGCCAGTGCTGTTTGTTTCAAGAATGGAATGTGCTGTAGCATGATGCCTTGTCAAAGCCCTTATTCCATGTTGGAGGTTTTATCATTTGCTGACCTCTCCAGCAATGAATTGCACAGGTAAAGCTCCCTGTATTACCTAAGGAAGACTTCTAACACCTGAACTTTGTTGCAGTGACATGATATTCAGGCAATCTGTTTCTGACATTTCTGTCTCATTTAGTATTCCAGCTCTGTTAGCTTGATTGTACTACATTGTGATATTTGTTGCTGGACCTATACCTGCATCTTAAACTCCACCGTTATGTATTGCAGACATTCTAACTTTGAATGCAGCTCTGACTGAGCTGCATTGATCACGTGTGCATCGACCAGAACCGTCTGCATAAAAGTGGACAAGCCTTCCTTCATTCTGCAAACTTGGCAATGCCTTATAGGGCAAACATATAAGCTGAGACAACCTTATCAGTTAAACATCTCACAGGCTACCTAAAGCTGATGGGCACCACCAGAACTGCCTGTTTCAGTGTACAGTTACCCTGCATCCATTCTCACTTACGGCTTATCAGTATAAATATGGCCCCTCTGTAGTGCAAACACAGGCTGCTGTTTTCTCTTGGTATGCCTTGCCTCCTCTTTTTGTGCACAGTTCTTCAGTTAGTTAAAAGAGTTTTTCAAACTGCAAGAAAATGGTATGAAATACATATTCAGATGTATTTACATCTGAGTCTGAAGCAGTTTTGTTAAAGCATGGGACTTCAGGTTTATTTTAACCTTACAAAAGATTGTGCTCACATTCTATTACAAATTACTTAGTGGCAGCCATGCTGCATAGGTTCATAGGTTCATAGATGATTACTAGGCTAATGGTACAAGCACCTATATCTTAATTCCCCAGATATGGGATGGAGTAGTATCAGGATATTGGATCTTTGGGTGCTGGAGCCCTGAGTCATTTTGTAGACTGTTTCTGGCCATAAAGGACATGAGCAGTACCCCGGGAGAGAATTTATGGCTCCATTTCTCCAATTTCTTTTTGAAGATAGTGAGGGACTTGCTTTGTTTTATGAAGATGGGAAGTTTATTCCATAGACGAGGTAGCTGCTGTGATACAAATCTGTTTCTCCAGCAACTTCTGCTAGAGTCACAAATAAGGTTCAAGTCTATGGAAAGTGTAACCCTTGTATAATTTTTCTTGTGAAAACATAACATTTTCATTAGGACTGGTCAGAGAATGCTTTGTAGGTCAGGCATAAGTTCCCTCTCAATACATGATATGAGATGAAGTAAAGGAATAGGGCCTTTAGTCGGTCTGCATAAGACATGAGTCTTATGCTTTGTATTTTTAGTGAGAAACCTCTGAGGCTGCTGAAATTGGTGTAAGTGCCTGGTTAGGTACATGCAGAAGGGAGCATAATACTCGATTATGGGCCTAATGAGGGCCTCGTACAATGGCACTATGACTTCCTTTGATCTTGATGCCATGCTTTTACTTATAAGTTAAGCCACACAGAAGGATTTCCTCACTACTGTAGCTAACTGGTGGTCAAAGTTTAGTTTACTATTTGTCTGTGTTCCTAGGTCCCTCAATTACTTGGTCTACTTTTAGGGGTGCGCTATGAATACTGTTTATCTGATTTACCAAAGGGTATGATTATGCATTTTTTAGCAGTTAGTTTCAGACTATTGTTTTGGCACCAGCATGTTTCAGCCTGTTTGTATGATGTCAACATCGTTTGGGAGTTTGATGTTTGTTCCCAGCTTACAGTCATCAGCAAACTTGGTCAGCTATAGGCCTCCAACAGTGGCATTCACCTCAAGAGAATTATAGATCAAACTGGAGGTGTGCCAATACTGAGTGCTGTAGTACACCGCTAGAAACAGGTTGCTTATCAGAAGTAGATTCTCCTATCCGGAAAACATGTATCCTGTCAGTGAGCCAGTTGGCTATTCATCTGATGATGTAGGGGTTTATGCCTAACTCAGTAAGTTTATCTATGATCCCCAAGTGGGGGATTGTGTTGAAAGTATTGGTCAGGTCTAGATAAGAGGCGTGTGCCATTTTACCCTCATCTACTATCTTGGTGACTTTCTCGAAGAAGTCCACCAGATTGAGCAGGGAAGACCTCCCATTGACAAAGCCAAATTGGGTCTGGTCCACTTTTTGGAGAGTTCCTGTGTTATTATTGATCAGGTCCATGATAATTCTCTCCATGACCTTGTTAATAAGGCTGGTCAAGCTTATGGGTCTGTAGTTCCCTGGGTCAGTTGATGCCACCCCCCCACACAAACCCACACACTTATGCAGAGGGATAACTGTTGCAGTCCTCCATTCCTTTGGGACAAAGCTCATCAGGAAGCTTTGGTTAATAAGTGTTCCTAGTGGTCCTGATAGATTCTGTGTTAAGCTATTTAAGAAGCATCCTGGAATGTTGTTGGGACCCATATAGGCTGTGTTTTTGGCTTTAGCAAGCACAGTAAGGAGTTGCTCCCTCATAATGACGAGTAGGATACAAGCTGTTAATATTTCTCTGATAACAGGACCAGTGTGTTCATGGTATTTTGCTGTAGAAGACACCTTTAACTGTTAAGCAGGCTTGTGGTATATGATTTCTCTGATGAACTCACCTTTTGCTTGCAAGAAGTAAAGTCATTCCTGGTATATTTGATAGTGCAAAATAATTTTAAAATATTGTAAACTGATATTCATTGTAATATTTGCTACATCATGAACAAATATGGAACAGTGAAGGAAACAATTTAGGTTCATAGGTTAGTAGTATGCCAGCTGCCCTTGCAGGCCATTTTAAGCCTAGCCAGATTCCTGGTTGTTGCCTGGAAATACCTATTACATTTAACATTTAGATTAACCTTACCCACTCATGGACTATATTTATGTTATCTCTAGTGGTAGTGACTAGGATCATACCAAAGATATTTAGAAAGTCCCCAGTCATGAGTTAAATCATTTAGGACCCGCTTTTGTCAATCAGTAATACAAGAAGGGCCCCTGGGGTAAATTTTCAATTACCCATTCTTAGATCCAAGCTACACCTCAAGTTGAACAGGGATGAGCTTTGTTTTATGTGGATTAGGAGTCTGTTCCTAGAGTAAAATATACCTGTCACTCCAAACCATTCTGTTGATGTTTCAGAACAGGTTTACAATGAATGTTTCTGATGTTCTTCAACTTTCTTATGTGTATTAGGTCCATCAATATTGGGTCAAGGATACCTTGTATGCCAGATACAGATCACCTCTTAGCAGTCTTTAAGAGACTGAATATAGCAACAGGGTTTTGAGGCAGTTCACGCAGGGTACATTGTTTAAGCCTGGTATCCTTTTTATAAGGTATCTCTGAGGGCATTCCAGTTGCCGTATGCCTGGACAGATACATGCCAAAGGGAGTGTTATACTCAGTGACTGATCTTATGAGGGCTCAGTAAAGGGTGATAATGACATCCTTTGACCTGGAAGCAATTCCTTTGCAAGTGAGCAGTGCAGTATAGAAGGAGTTCTTCACCACAGTGGATTCATGTAGGTGGAAAGTTAGGTTGCTTTCCACGTATGTGCCCAGATCCTGAACAACTGGGTCCATTCATAGGGATGTACAGTGGATATAAAAAATGTACACACCACTGTTAAAATGCCAGGTTTTCATGATATATAAAAAATAAGACCATAATAAATCATTTCAAAACTTTTCCCACCTTTAATGTGACCTATAACCTGTACAATTCAATTGAGAAACAAACAAATCTGTTAAGGGGAAAATATAAAAAATAAAAAATGTATAATAAGCTGGTTGCATAAGTGTGCACACTGTTAAACTAATACTTTGTTGAAGCACCTTTTGATTTAATTACAACGTTCAGTCTTCTTGGGTAGGCTATCAGCATGGCATATCTTGACTTGGCAATATTCTCACACTCTTCCTTGCAAAAGTGCTCCAAATCTGTCAGATTGCGAGTACATCTCTTGTGCACAGCTCTCTTCAGGTCACCCACAGATTTTCTATTGGATTTAGGTCTGGGCTCTGGCTGGACCATTCCAAAACTTTAATTTTCTTCTGGTGAAGCCATTCTTTTGTTGATTTGGATGCATGCTTGGGGTCATTGTCATGCTGAAAGATGAAATTCCTCTTCATCTTCAACTTTCTAGCAGACACCTGAACGTTTTGGGCCAAAAGTGACTGGTATTTTTTAATAGTCATAATTCCCTCCACCTTGACTAAAGCCTCAGTTCCAGCTGAAGAAAAGCAAACCCAAAGCATGATACCATCACCAGCATGCTTCACCATGGGGATGATGTTCTTTTGGTGATGCAAAGTGTTGCTTTTGCACCAAATGTACCTTTTGGAATTGTGGCCAAAAAGTTCAACCTTGGTCTCATCAGACCATAACGTATTTTCTCACATGCTTTTGGGAGACTTGATGTATTGTTTTGCAAGTTTTAGCTGGGCCTGGATGTTTTTCTATGTAAAAAAAGGCATCCATCTTGTAACTCTACCCCATAGCCCAGACATATGGAGAATATGGGAGATTGTTGTCACATGTAGTACACAACCAGTACTTGCCAGAAATTTCTGAAGCTCCTTCAGTGTTGCTGTAGGTCTCTTGGCAGCCTCCCTGACCAGTTTTCATATTGTCTTTTCATCAATTTTGGAGGGATGTCCAGTTCTTTGCAACTTCACTGTTGTCTCATATCTTCTCCACTTTTTGATGACTGTCTTCACTGTGTTCATTGGTATATCCAATGATGTGGAAATTTTTTTGTACCCTTCTCCTGATACCTTTCAACAATGAGATCCCTTTGATGCTTTGTAAGCTCTCTGCGAACCATGGCTTTTGCTGTAGCAGGCAACTGAGTAAATGTCAGGAAAATCCTACTAGGACAGCTGAACTTTATTTGGGGTTAATCAGAGTCTCTTTAATTGATGGCAGGTGTGTACCCAAGAAGACTGAATGCTATAATTAAATCAAAAGGTGCTTCAACAAAGTATTACTTTAAGAGTGTGCACACTTATGGAATCAGCTTATTGTACTTTTTTATTTTTTATATTTTCCCCTAACAGATTTGTTTGTTTTTCAATTGAATTGTACAGGTTATAGGTCACATTAAAGGTGGGAAAAGTTTTGAAATGATTTATCGTGGTCTCATTTTTTTATATCACAAAAACCTAGCATTTTAACAGGGGTGTGCACTCTATATCCACTGTATTATCAATGTGGTAGTTCCCTGGGGCAGTCAACTTCCCAAAGGATATGATAATGCATTTTTTGTCATTTAGATTTAGACCATGATTCTGGCACCAGTTATTTGTTTGGGATAAATGTTTTGGGGATTTGATATCTTCACCCAGTTTGCAGTCATCTGCAGACTTGATCAGCCAGAGCCTGTTAGTTTTGGTTTTAACTTCCAAGACATAGATGCCAAATGAGAGGTCCCAGCATTGAGCCCAAAGGAACTCCATAGGTGTTGGTCATTTAATGGAGGTTGCTTCACTTATCATGAACTCCTACATTTTATCCGTGAGCTGGTTGGTGATTCATTGGGTGATGTAGGGGTTTATTTGTAGTTTACTAAGTTTTTCTGTAATGCCAGAATAAGAGATTGTGTCAAAAGCTGTAACCTAGGTAGGTAATGTGTACTATTTTAACTTTATCCATAGCTTTGGTGACCTTTTCAAAAAAGTCCACCAGATTGCTTAAGCATGGCCTGTCTTTGATGAATCCAGACTGAGATGGGTCCCATGTTTGGAGGTTCCCTCTGTCTTTATTGATTAATTCCATGATAATTCTTTCCATGACTTTGCATGTAAGGCTGATCAGACTTATGGGCCTACAATTTCCTGGATCTGTGGAATAGTCTCCCTTATGCAGTGGAATAACTGTTGCTGTTTTCAAGTCACATGGTACAAAGCCCATATGTTTGCTATGTTTGAACAGTGTTGTTAGGGGTGTGCCTTAACTGTGCTTCATGCTATATGAATATGAAGTAAATAATAACCTTATTGATATTATAGCTATAAAATATATTTCCTTCTTTAACAGATCATTTTTGTAATCCAGACTACTATGATTATGTCATCCAGCTGGGGACCCCCTCTTCATCCTTTCTGTCCAGTAGTCCACTCTAACCTCCTTAGGCTAGAGGCCACTCCTGAGTGAGTGAGTGAAAAACTGAGAGTGAGATGATACCTAATTAGCATTAGTGCGGCGCAGTGGTGCAGTGGTTAATGCTGTCGTCTCACAGCAAGAGGTTCTCCGGTTTGATTCTCGGCTGGGGTGCCTTCTGTGTGGAGTTTGCATGTTCTCCCTGCGTTCGCGTGGGTTTCCTCCGGGTACTCCGGTTTCCTCCCACATTCTAAAAACCTTCCTTCTGGAGCATTTCTCCCCGGGCCTCCGCTGAAAACAGGATCTGTGGAACCTAGTCAGACTTTCCCGGTCAACAAATGTTAAATAAAATAAATAAATAAAATAAATAATTGTCTCCAAAGTGGGGTGGGTGATCAGCTCTGGGTTTGTTGTTGCCTTACTGAGTCTAGAATTTTTATTTACTGTAATTCCTTTCATCCAGTTTCATCCTCTATACTCACTATACTGACTCGATCACAAGCGTCTCTTCCAGTGTTACTTACCAGTACTTACCACTTGGTACTTAAACCAGAATACCACAGTACATTTCTCTAATATTTCCTCTAACCTTTCTGATATTAATTACATTAGCACCCTGAAATACGCTAAACTATTTTTCTATTTAAAATGTTGACAGCCTTTTATTGTTTAATTATTTGCTCTCGACTATAAATGTACCAAATGTTTTCGTCTTCCTATATGTCATCAACCTTATTATTGAATGTCTATTACACTTATAAAATCTGTGGAGCTTTTCTCCCCAGGCTTCCACTGAAAAAGGACCTGTGTCCAGATGGAACTTCCCGGTAAACAGATGTAAATAAAATAAATAAATAAAAGCAAGCAGCACATGCTCCACCATTATCCAAAAACATGTATAAACCTGAGCCCAGATATAAGTGGCTCTTCAATAGCCACATTGCTAACTGGGCAATAATACTGGGAGGAGATATACATCCCAATCCTGGACCCACTCACCAAACCCCATGCCCACAAGACCAACCCCCACGCATCCTGAAACAGCAACAGGCTACCTCTCCAACCACCTAGAACTTAAAATACTACACAGCAACCTAAGAAGTCTGTATAACAAAATAATAGAAGTTCATGCTTGTATAGCCCACTACTCCTCTGATCTCTTCATAGCCACAGAAAGCTGGTTAAAGCCAATTACTAAAGATACAGAAATATTCCCACCAGGTTATAATGTACTCAGACTAGACAAAACCCAAAAAACAGGAGGAGGAGTTTTTGTTTTTAATAGAGAAATGTTTTAGAGCTATCCACTTACCATGATACTGTACCCACTTTCAACAATGCTCAATTTCTCATTTCACTTCTCAAACTGAATACTTACAAATCTCTTGTCATCATAGGTGTATGTATTCCACCTGTTAACATTCCCATTCTGGAAGAGATCCTGTCTTGGATCTTGAGCAAGATATGACTGGAAAACATCTTGCTAGGTGACTTTAATATATACTGGCAAAGACAGCCTTAGAAGACCCAACAAATTCAATTCAGCTATGCAGCTTCTTTCAATTGATCAATACTCCACCTAAAAGTAACAAGGCCACATATAAATAATCCATCCTAGAATGGATTCTAACATCCACCCAAAACAGTGTTGCCAGAAATGGAACCCTACCCAGTAGTCTAAGTGCCCACCAGCTAAGCTACATGATCAGACACCCTAACTTCCCCACAAGGTTTATCACTATAAAACAGTCAGAAGCCTCAGTAACTTCAGTAAAGAAGTTTTTACTTTCATCCTGCATCAGATGAGCTGGGCTTGACTTACAACTCTTCCCCTTGATGAAGCAGTGGACACATTTAATACAATATTTATAAGAGTACTGCAGTGCAAGCACCATTAGGAACCAAAAGAGTTCAAAACAAACTAGCCCCTTGGTTAACTAATAAAAAAAAAAAAAAAACTCATGCAACTTAGAGATAAACTCTGAAAGTCATGGCTACAAACCAAGTTTCACACATCCCTGCAACAATATAGGCATTTAAGGAACAATAGCAAACAATTCATAAAAGAGGACAAAAAAAATTATTATAGCAACACCTAAAAATTTGTGATCAAACAATCCCTGAACAAACTTCTGGAAATCATTAGAAATGTATTGCTCATTCCTGGAAAATCAACCCAGCCCATGCCCAACCAATAACTCCCAAAGCAGTGCTTCACAGTTTAACTCACATTTTATAAATACATTAACCTTCGTCCTACAAAAGTACTGTAAAACCAGCCATACCACTCCTATCATTGAAGCCACAACAGACCCTCATAATCATTTCATTGCCAATATCTACTATTAAAAATGTACGCACCATTAAGACAGCAACCCCTGTACCTGTCCAGATTCATTCTGAGTAGTTTATACTCACTGCAGATAGCCTTGTATATCTTGTCTTGATTCTAATAAGCCACTTTATCCAAGAAAAATATGTCCCCACGTATGGAAAAAATCTTGTGTAATACCTTGCATAAAGGTGGCTCATCAACTGAGCTCACAAAGTACAGATCAAACGCCAGTTTCTCAACCTTTTCCAAAATTTTGGAAAGATGTATTCACACTTAACGTACTACATATATTATTTCTCATAACTTCCACTCTTCCTCACACCATGGTTTCAGACCCAGACACAGTACAATCACTGCCTTTCTAAGGTTCACAGATATAATAATAAAATCACAATAGAAGTCCAGATATTCTAACCTTAACATTATTTCTGGATTTATACAAGGCATTTGACACAGTCAATCATTAATTTCTCCTAACTAAACTCTCTTAATATGGGCTATTACTCTTCTCACTTAACTGGTTTCTTAATTGACTCACTAACAAGTCCCAAGCAGTGAAATAGCAAGATGATTTCTTCTCTTTTCTTCTTAAATCCATCAGAGTACTACAAGGGTCCATCCTAGGACCATTGCTGATTAACATATTAATCAACGACCTCAAAACTGCACCCAAAGAAGCTACCATAGTACAAAATGAAGATGTCTCCATTATAATATGTGCTGCTAGGACACTACCCATAGGTTCATAGGTGATTACTAAGCTAATGGCACAAGAGCCTTTGTAAGCCTAGCCAATAATAACCAGGATATGACAGCATCGTATCTTAATTCCCCAAAAATAGGATGGGGTAATGTCAGGGTAGTGGGTCTTTGGGTGTTGGAGCCCTGAGTCATTTTACAGACTGCCTCTGTCCATAAGGGACATGGGATGTATCCTGAGAGTGAATTTACAGTTCCCCATCCACTTCTGCAATTTCTTTTTGAAGAGAGTGAGGGTCGGGCTTTGTTTCAGGAAGACAGGAAGTTTATTCCATAGACCATAAATAAGGTTCAGGCCCATAGAACGATTAACCCTCGTATGATTTTTCTTGTGAATATATAACATTTTCAGTCTGGACTAGATCAGAGAATGCCTTGTAGGCCAGGCATAAGTCACCTCTCAATGAATGATCTGAGACACAGTAAAGGGATAGGGCCTTTAGTCGATCCATATAAGACATATGTCTTTCACTTAGTATTTTTTAGTGAGAAACCTCTGAGGCCATTCCAAGTCCAAATCCTTCTCCTCCAATGAAGCTTTGCTCGAGAACTCACAACTCCTCCCGAATCCAAATATATAAATAAGTAAACTACTACTACTGTTCACCCTCAATTGTCTCTCCTTCCTAAAAGCTACCTTTAATATGCTGTCATCCAGCAAGACCAATATAGAACTGGTATCCCACACCAAATTCCTAGGTGTGATCATTAATGACCACCTGAAATTTGATATCCTCCTTCAGCAACCCTTAAAGAAGACGCACCAAAAGCTAGGCTGCCTCAACAGAATGAAACACTACCTGAATTGCTCTGCTGTACAAAACATAGACACTTCTTTTCTACTTCCAACCCTGTTATATACCTCACTCATCCTAACCAATCTCAATTTCTCCCAATCAATAAAACTAGAATATGCTACAATAAAGTCAACACATTTGAAACCAACCAACAATATAGATCACTGCCTTTCTCTAAAGCAACTAAACTGGCTCAAATTAAATAATTGCATTAATTAATTAAATAATTAAATTAAATAATTCTCTATTGTAATAACAATTAATTATGACCAACAAACTACTGCACAGCCCTGAAAAATCCCCATCTCTTCACATCATCATTTAACCTTAGACAACTAAGAAACCTCTGCACTCCACTGATAAATCATTGCTGTCCATAACTAAACCCAGCAACAATGCAGAATACTCCCTCGATTCACATTGCATTGTTGTTGTGTCTTTCGGCTTTTCTCGGTTAGGGGTCGCCACAGTGGAACTCCGGTCCACTAATGATTGGCAGTAGATTTTTATGTGCCGAGTTGTCGGCCCTGACACACAACCTTCAACGAAGGTACGCCCATTCACACATGTCTCCACATAGAAGACGCTCTAGCTGAGAATCGAACAGGGCAACATCTTAATGTGAGGCGACAATGCTACCGCAGCACCACCACCACAGTTATTCACATTGCATTGTTAACAGGTGGAATACCATCCCATTACACTTAGGAACAGTCTGCATCCTGAATGACTTTAAATGACAACTGAAGCAACACCTAATAGATAAATGGCTCTGCACCTGCACCCCCCCTGGTTAAACTGGAACTAATATAGTTATATGAATCCATGCCATAACTCTGTGCTGCACAAAACTTAATATACCGTTATAACAGTAATAGCCTCCTTATCTCAACTCCATATCTTCATTGTGCCTGGTCCCCTCCTTCCTTTTTTATTTTATCTCCCTATGTCCCAGAGTTTGAACAAATGTATATAGTAACAAATATTCTTCTTTAAAACTTGACAATCTTTGTATACTGATAATATTGCATTGGATATACCTCCCTGTATTTTAAACGTATATATTCATGTACAACTCATGTTACTGTTATTTTTAATCAAAACTGTTTGTAAACAGTGTAACTGATGTCAAGGTTGTCTAGATAACTGAACTGTTGTTTGTGAGTAAAACTGACAGTAAATGATGAAAAATGCAAATCATGTCCATTTATTTATTTATTTATTGACATTTGTTGACCGGGAGTATCCGACTGGCCGTAGGTCCATTTTCAGTGGAGGCCCGGGGAGAAAAGTGCCACAGTTAAAATATACAGACAGTAGTTACATTGGATTTACATAGCAATTAACAATTTAATCAGCATAGCAATTAAAAATTACAAATATAGTTACAGATGAAGAACATAGTACATCAGTAGACAACTAGAATCTTTATCTTCTGCGAAGTACATAACAGACATTAACAATTGTTACAATAAGAAGTTCCTGCTGTATAATAAGTAGTTAGGCTTATGAGCATCCGAGCTTGCTATAATCAAGGTAGTTAATGGGGTGGAAAAAAAAGTGAGTGGATGGAGTGGGTGATATTAGAGGGGGAGTTGCAAGGGCATAGCCAGCATGTTTTTAGGTGGGCTTTTAGTAAAGTTTTGAAGTGGGTGCATGATGGTACAGAGGTAATTGTGGGTGGGAGGGAGTTCCATAATTTGGCTACGTCCATGATGTTTGTATAATGGAGCTTTTCTCCCCAGGCCTCTCCTGAAAAAGAGCATTGCTCAGTCAGACTTTCCTAGTTAACAAATGCCAGTAAATAAATTAAATAAATAAAAGTGAGATTCCCAAATTACCAGTCACTAATTTATACATACGTTTTGTGTGTGCACGAACCCTGAACATAGAACATGATCTCATTTATTCGTGGTGTTTGTCCCTGCCCCAACATGCTGTTTTTGCTACAACACTTAACCTCTGCTGGATGTCATTATTAGAGTGGACTGGGCAACCCCCCCTTCCCCCAAGGCATATGAGCTGGCATTGGACACTTTTACGCTTCCCTGGCCATTTCCACCAGCACCACCACCTGGGTCATATTCAGGCTTTATCCATGTATGCCATAGAGCAGGCTTGCTAATTATATTTTTATTAGTAATCATTTATAAATGATATTTTAATAAGCATAGTTATCCTCATTTATCTGTATTTATTTCAGTGTTGCCTTCCTGCAAGACAAATGAAATCTGTCACTTAAATGAAGATGCATTTTGTTAAGACATTTTATTTTTGAAATGTATGAATTCTTAAATAAGGAGCATGCAGTTTATCAGTTCTTTGCAAGTTTTTTTTTAATTAGGAAAATGAATGTGTATGTTAAATACATGATTACTAAAGTAGCAGACATGCAATTTATCAGTTCCTTGCACACATTTCTTATAGGAGAATGCAAATGTGAAGATACGTGGACAGGGTGTATCATGGAGGATCATGGGTAAGAGGTTCCCTGTAAATCTTGTTT